>NC_056432.1:4402244-4444744 GCF_018296145.1 Oncorhynchus tshawytscha
AAACATTTAGTAGTGAATAACATACAAGTGTAACTTAATCACCTGATTGCGCCACCCGAGGCTTTGGGACTCCCGCTTTCTCCTGTTATGCTCGTTACGATGAACACGCGACTGGCTGCTGTTCTGGGAACCTACGGTGAAGCTTCATAATGTAAAGTTATTGTAACAGGCGACATGAAGGATGCAACCTACTTTAATCTCCTCATGTAGTTGTACAAGTTGACTGCGGGAATTCACTTCATATTCAAATGTATTGAAAAACTTCAAAGAAATAGTATTCAGCGGTATTGAAAAAACCATCTCGTGGGTATTTCCAAATATGTTATACTGCTCAAGCCTAGTAGTAACTTCTTTCTCTCCTGTCAGGACCTTCTCTGTAGTAACTTCTTTCTCCTGTCAGGGCCTTCTCTGTAGTAACTTCTCTCTCTCTCTCCTGTCAGGACCTTCTCTGTAGTAACTTCTCTCTCTCTCCTGTCAGGACCTTCTCTGTAGTAACTTCTCTCTCTCCTGTCAGGACCTTCTCTGTAGTAACTTCTCTCTCTCCTGTCAGGACCTTCTCTGTAGTAACTTCTCTCTCTCTCTCTCCTGTCAGGACCTTCTCTGTAGTAACTTCTCTCTCTCTCTCTCCTGTCAGGACCTTCTCTGTAGTAACTTCTCTCTCTCTCTCTCTCTCTCTCCTGTCAGGACCTTCTCTGTAGTAACTTCTCTCTCTCTCTCTCTCTCCTGTCAGGACCTTCTCTGTAGTAACTCTCTCTCTCTCTCTCTCTCTCTCCTGTCAGGACCTTCTCTGTAGTAACTTCTCTCTCTCTCTCTCTCTCTCTCTCTCCTGTCAGGACCTTCTCTGTAGTAACTTCTCTCTCTCTCTCTCTCTCCTGTCAGGACCTTCTCTGTAGTAACTCTCTCTCTCTCTCTCTCTCTCTCCTGTCAGGACCTTCTCTGTAGTAACTCTCTCTCTCTCTCTCTCTCTCTCCTGTCAGGACCTTCTCTGTAGTAACTTCTCTCTCTCTCTCTCTCTCTCTCTCTCCTGTCAGGACCTTCTCTGTAGTAACTTCTCTCTCTCTCTCTCTCTCTCTCCTGTCAGGACCTTCTCTCTCTCTCTCTCTCTCTCCTGTCAGGACCTTCTCTGTAGTAACTTCTCTCTCTCTCTCTCTCTCTCTCTCTCCTGTCAGGACCTTCTCTGTAGTCTCTCTCCTGTCAGGACCTTCTCTGTAGTAACTCTCTCTCTCTCTCTCTCCTGTCAGGACCTTCTCTGTAGTAACTTCTCTCTCTCTCTCTCTCTCCTGTCAGGACCTTCTCTGTAGTAACTCTCTCTCTCTCTCTCTCTCCTGTCAGGACCTTCTCTGTAGTAACTCTCTCTCTCTCTCTCTCTCTGTCAGGACCTTCTCTGTCAGGACCTCTCTCCTGTCAGGACCTTCTCTGTAGTAACTTCTCTCTCTCTCTCTCTCCTGTCAGGACCTTCTCTGTAGTAACTCTCTCTCTCTCTCTCTCTCCTGTCAGGACCTTCTCTGTAGTAACTTCTCTCTCTCTCCTCCTGTCAGGACCTTCTCTGTAGTAACTCTCTCTCTCTCTCCTGTCAGGACCTTCTCTGTAGTAACTTCTCTCTCTCTCTCTCCTGTCAGGACCTTCTCTGTAGTAACTCTCTCTCTCTCTCTCTCTCCTGTCAGGACCTTCTCTGTAGTAACTTCTCTCTCTCTCTCTCTCTCCTGTCAGGACCTTCTCTGTAGTAACTTCTCTCTCTCTCTCTCTCTCCTGTCAGGACCTTCTCTAACTCTCTCTCTCTCTCTCCTGTCAGGACCTTCTCTGTAGTAACTTCTCTCTCTCTCTCCTGTCAGGACCTTCTCTGTAGTAACTCTCTCTCTCTCTCTCCTGTCAGGACCTTCTCTGTAGTAACTCTCTCTCTCTCTCTCTCTCTCCTGTCAGGACCTTCTCTGTAGTAACTCTCTCTCTCTCTCTCCTGTCAGGACCTTCTCTGTAGTAACTTCTCTCTCTCTCTCTCTCCTGTCAGGACCTTCTCTGTAGTAACTTCTCTCTCTCTCTCCTGTCAGGACCTTCTCTGTAGTAACTCTCTCTCTCTCTCCTGTCAGGACCTTCTCTGTAGTAACTTCTCTCTCTCTCTCTCCTGTCAGGACCTTCTCTGTAGTAACTTCTCTCTCTCTCTCCTGTCAGGACCTTCTCTGTAGTAACTTCTTCTCTCTCTCTCTCCTGTCAGGACCTTCTCTGTAGTAACTTCTCTCTCTCTCTCTCTCCTGTCAGGACCTTCTCTGTAGTAACTTCTCTCTCTCTCTCTCCTGTCAGGACCTTCTCTGTAGTAACTTCTCTCTCTCTCTCTCCTGTCAGGACCTTCTCTGTAGTAACTCTCTCTCTCTCTCCTGTCAGGACCTTCTCTGTAGTAACTTCTCTCTCTCTCTCCTGTCAGGACCTTCTCTGTAGTAACTCTCTCTCTCTCTCTCTCCTGTCAGGACCTTCTCTGTAGTAACTCTCTCTCTCTCTCTCTCCTGTCAGGACCTTCTCTGTAGTAACTTCTCTCTCTCTCTCCTGTCAGGACCTTCTCTGTAGTAACTCTCTCTCTCTCTCTCCTGTCAGGACCTTCTCTGTAGTAACTTCTCTCTCTCTCTCTCTCTCCTGTCAGGACCTTCTCTGTAGTAACTCTCTCTCTCTCTCCTGTCAGGACCTTCTCTGTAGTAACTCTCTCTCTCTCTCCTGTCAGGACCTTCTCAGTAACTTCTCTCTTCTCCTGTCAGGACCTTCTCTGTAGTAACTTCTCTCTCTCTCCTGTCAGGACCTTCTCTGTAGTAACTTCTCTCTCTCTCTCTCTCTCTCTCCTGTCAGGACCTTCTCTGTAGTAACTCTCTCTCTCTCTCTCCTGTCAGGACCTTCTCTGTAGTAACTTCTCTCTCTCTCTCTCTCTCCTGTCAGGACCTTCTCTGTAGTAACTCTCTCTCTCTCTCCTGTCAGGACCTTCTCTGTAGTAACTTCTCTCTCTCTCCTGTCAGGACCTTCTCTGTAGTAACTTCTCTCTCTCTCCTGTCAGGACCTTTCTCTGTAGTAACTCTCTCTCTCTCTCCTGTCAGGACCTTCTCTGTAGTAACTTCTCTCTCTCTCTCTCTCTCCTGTCAGGACCTTCTCTGTTGTAACTTCTCTCTCTCTCTCTCCTGTCAGGACTTTGCAGACACCATCCCTGGTCACGGGGGCATCATGGATCGCTTCGACTGTCAGTATCTGATGGCTACCTTCACTCACGTTTACATAGCCAGCTTCATCAGGTAAGGGTCATCACTTTAACCTAGCCAGCTTCATCGGGTAAGGGTCGTCACTTTAACCTAGCCAGCTTCATCGGGTAAGGGTCGTCACTTTAACCTAGCCAGCTTCATCGGGTAAGCTTCGTCACTTTAAAGTAGCCAGCTTCATCAGGTAAGGGTCGTCACTTTAACCTAGCCAGCTTCATCGGGTAAGGGTCGTCACTTTAACCTAGCCAGCTTCATCGGGTAAGGGTCGTCACTTTAACCTAGCCAGCTTCATCGGGTAAGGGTCGTCACTTTAACCTAGCCAGCTTCATCGGGTAAGGGTCGTCACTTTAACCTAGCCAGCTTCATCGGGTAAGGGTCGTCACTTTAACCTAGCCAGCTTCATCGGGTAAGGGTCGTCACTTTAACCTAGCCAGCTTCATCGGGTAAGGGTCGTCACTTTAACCTAGCCAGCTTCATCGGGTAAGGGTCGTCACTTTAACCTAGCCAGCTTCATCGGGTAAGGGTCGTCACTTTAACCTAGCCAGCTTCATCGGGTAAGGGTCGTCACATTAACCTAGCCAGCTTCATCATGGAAAGGGACGTCACATTAACATAGCCAGACAAATACCCATAATGCACTACTTGGGGAATAGGGAGTAATTGACATAGTTTATCGATGAGTGGTCGGTGTCGATGAGTGGTCGGTGTCGATGAGTGGTCGGTGTCGATGAGTGGTCGGTGTCGATGAGTGGTCGGTGTCGATGAGTGGTCGGTGTCGGTGAGTGGTCGGTGTCGATGAGTGGTCGGTGTGTCGATGAGTGGTCGTGTGGTCGATGAGTGGTCGGTGTCGATGAGTGGTCGGGTGTCGATGAGTGGTCGGTGGTGTGGTCGGTGTCGATGAGTGGTCGGTGTCGATGAGTGGTCGGTGTCGATGAGTGGTCGGTGTCGGT
Organism: Oncorhynchus tshawytscha; assembly: GCF_018296145.1. NCBI lineage: Eukaryota > Metazoa > Chordata > Actinopteri > Salmoniformes > Salmonidae > Oncorhynchus > Oncorhynchus tshawytscha. The sequence goes on from NC_056432.1 coordinate 4,406,422, forward strand.
GAGTGGTCGGTGTGGTTGGTGTCGGTGAGGTGTGGTGAGTGGTCGGTGTCGGTGAGTGGTCGATGAGTGGTCGGTGAGTGGTCGGTGTCGATGAGTGGTCGGTGTCGATGAGTGGTCGGGTGGTCGGTGTCGATGAGTGGTCGGTGTCGATGAGTGGTCGGTGTCGATGAGTGGTCGGTGTCGATGTGGTCGGTGTCGATGAGTGGTCGATGAGTGGTGGGTCGATGTGTGGTCGGTGTCAATGAGTGGTCGATGTGTCGGTGTCGTGGTCGGTGTGGTCGGTGTCGATGTGTGGTCGGTGTCAATGAGTGGTCGGTGTCGATGAGTGGTCGGTGTCGATGAGTGGTCGGTGTCGATGAGTGGTCGGTGTCGATGAGTGGTCGGTGTCGATGAGTGGTCGGTGTGGTCGGTGTCGATGAGTGGTCGGTGTCGATGAGTGGTCGGTGTCGATGAGTGGTGGTGTGGTGGGTGTCGATGAGTGGTCGGTGTCTGTGTGGTCGATGTGTGGTCGGTGTCAATGTGTGGTCGGTGTCAATGTGTGGTCGGTGTCGATGAGTGGTCGGTGTCGATGAGTGGTCGGTGTCGATGAGTGGTCGGTGTCGATGAGTGGTCGGTGTGGTCGGTGTCGATGAGTGGTCGGTGTCGATGAGTGGTTGGTGTCGATGAGTGGTCTGGTCGCTGTCGATGAGTGGTCGTGTCGATGAGTGGTCGGTGTCTGAGTGGTCGATGAGTGGTCGGTGTCGATGTGTGGTCGGTGTGGTCGGTGTCGATGAGTGGTCGGTGTCGATGAGTGGTCGGTGTCGATGAGTGGTCGTGTCGATGAGTGGTTGGTGTCGATGAGTGGTCGTGAGTGGTCGGTGTCGATGTGTGGTCGGTGTCGATGAGTGGTCGGTGTCGATGAGTGGTCGGTGTCGATGAGTGGTTGGTGTCGATGAGTGGTCGGTGTCGATGAGTGGTCGGTGTCGATGAGTGGTCTGTGGTGGTCGATGAGTGGTCGATGAGTGGTCGGTGTCGATGAGTGGTCGATGTGTGGTCGGTGTCAATGAGTGGTCGTGTCGATGAGTGGTCGTGTCGATGAGTGGTCTGGTCGCTGTCGATGAGTGGTCGGTGTCGATGAGTGGTCGGTGTGGTCGGTGTCGATGAGTGGTTGGTGTCGATGAGTGGTCTGGTGTGATGAGTGGTCGTGTCGATGAGTGGTTGGTGTCGATGAGTGGTGGTGTCGATGAGTGGTTGGTGTCGATGAGTGGTCGGTGTCGATGAGTGGTCGGTGTGGTGGTGTCTGTGTGGTCGATGAGTGGTCGGTGTCGATGAGTGGTCGGTGTCGATGAGTGGTCGGTGAGTGGTCGGTGTCGATGAGTGGTCGGTGTCGATGAGTGGTCGGTGTGGTCGGTGTCAATGAGTGGTCGGTGTCGATGAGTGGTCGGTGTCGATGAGTGGTCGGTGTGGTCGGTGTCGATGAGTGGTCGGTGTCGATGAGTGGTCGGTGTCTGTGTGGTCGGTGTCTGAGTGGTCGGTGTCGGTGAGTGGTCGGTGTCGGTGAGTGGTCTGTGTGATGAGTGGTCGGTGTGGTCGGTGTCAATGAGTGGTCGGTGTCGATGAGTGGTCGGTGTGGTCGGTGGTGTGTGGTCGGTGTCGATGAGTGGTCGGTGTCGATGAGTGGTCGGTGTCATGTGTGGTGGTTATGTGTGGTCGGTGTCGGTGAGTGGTCGGTGTCGGTGAGTGGTCGGTGTCGGTGAGTGGTGGTTCGGTGAGTGGTCGGTGTCGGTGAGTGGTCGGTGTCGGTGAGTGGTCGGTGTCGGTGAGTGGTCGGTGTCGGTGAGTGGTCGGTGTGGTCGGTGTCGATGAGTGGTCGGTGTCGATGAGTGGTCTGGTCGCTGTCGATGAGTGGTCGGTGTCAATGAGTGGTTAGTGTGGTCGGTGTCGATGAGTGGTCGGTGTCTGTGTGGTCGATGTGTGGTCGGTGTCTGAGTGGTTGTGTCGATGAGTGGTCGGTGTCAATGAGTGGTCTGTGTGGTCGGTGTCGATGAGTGGTCGGTGTCGATGAGTGGTCGGTGTCGATGAGTGGTCGGTGTCGATGAGTGGTCGGTGTCGATGAGTGGTCGGTGTCGATGAGTGGTCGGTGTGGTGGGTGTCGATGAGTGGTCGGTGTCGATGAGTGGTCTGGTCGCTGTCGATGAGTGGTCGGTGTCGATGAGTGGTTGGTGTCAATGAGTGGTTAGTGTGGTTGGTGTCGATGAGTGGTCGGTGTCGATGAGTGGTCGGTGTGTGAGTGGAGTGGTCGGTGTCGATGAGTGGTCGGTGTCAATGAGTGGTCTGTGTGGTCGGTGTCTGTGTGGTCGATGAGTGGTCGGTGTCGATGAGTGGTCGGTGTCGATGAGTGGTCGGTGTCGATGAGTGGTCGATGAGTGGTCGGTGTCGATGAGTGGTCGGTGTGGTCGGTGTCAATGAGTGGTCGGTGTCGGTGAGTGGTCGGTGTCGGTGAGTGGTCGGTGTCGATGAGTGGTCGGTGTCGATGAGTGGTTGGTGTCGATGAGTGGTCTGGGTGTCGATGAGTGGTTGGTGTCGATGAGTGGTTGGTGTCGATGAGTGGTTGGTGTCGATGAGTGGTTGGTGTCGATGAGTGGTTGGTGTCGATGAGTGGTTGGTGTCGATGAGTGGTTGGTGTCGATGAGTGGTTGGTGTCGATGAGTGGTTGGTGTCGATGAGTGGTTGGTGTCGATGAGTGGTTGGTGTCGATGAGTGGTCGGTGTCGATGAGTGGTCGTGTCGATGAGTGGTCGGTGTGGTCGGTGTCGATGTGTGGTCGGTGTCGATGAGTGGTCGGTGTCGATGTGTGGTCGGAGTGGTCGGTGTCGATGAGTGGTCGGTGTCGGTGAGTGGTCGGTGGTGTCTGAGTGGTTGGTGTCGGTGAGTGGTTGGTGTCGGTGAGTGGTCGGTGTCGGTGAGTGGTCGGTGTCGGTGAGTGGTCGGTGTCGGTGAGTGGTCGGTGTCGATGAGTGGTCGGTGTCGATGAGTGGTCGGTGTCGATGAGTGGTCGGTGTCGATGAGTGGTCGGTGTGGTCGGTGTCGATGAGTGGTCGGTGTCGATGAGTGGTCTGGTCGCTGTCGATGAGTGGTCGGTGTCGATGAGTGGTCGGTGTCAATGAGTGGTTAGTGTGGTCGGTGTCGATGAGTGGTCGGTGTCGATGAGTGGTCGGTGTCTGTGTGGTCGATGTGTGGTCGGTGTCTGAGTGGTTGTGTCGATGAGTGGTCGGTGTCAATGAGTGGTCTGTGTGGTCGGTGTCGATGTGTGGTCGGTGTCGATGTGTGGTCGGTCGATGAGTGGTCGGTCGATGTGTGGTCGGTGTCGATGTGTGGTCGGTGTCGATGAGTGGTCGGTGTCGATGAGTGGTCGGTGTGATGAGTGGTCGATGAGTGGTCGGTGTCGATGAGTGGTCTGTGTGTCGAGTGTCTGTGTGGTCGATGAGTGGTCTGGTGTCGATGAGTGGTCGGTGTCGATGAGTGGTCGGTGTCGATGAGTGGTCGATGAGTGGTCGGGTGTCGATGAGTGGTCGGTGTGGTCGGTGTCGATGAGTGGTCGTGTCGTGAGTGGTCGTGGGTGTCGATGAGTGGTCGGTGTCGATGAGTGGTCTGGTGTCGAGTGAGTGGTCGGTGTCGATGAGTGGTGGTGTCGATGAGTGGTCGGTGTCGATGAGTGGTCGTGGTCGTGAGTCGGTGTCGATGAGTGGTCGGTGTCGATGAGTGGTCGTGTCGTGGTCGGTGTCGATGAGTGGTGGTGTCGATGAGTGGTCGGTGTCGATGAGTGGTCGGGTGGTCGGTCGATGAGTGGTCGGTGTCGATGAGTGGTCGGTGTCGATGAGTGGTCGGTGTCGATGAGTGGTCGGTGTCGATGAGTGGTCGGTGGTCGGTGGTGGTCAATGAGTGGTCGGTGTCGATGAGTGGTCGGTGTCGATGAGTGGTCGGTGTGGTCGGTGTCGATGAGTGGTCGGTGTCGATGAGTGGTCGGTGTGGTCGGTGTCTGTGTGGTCGGTGTCGATGAGTGGTCATGTCGATGTGTGGTCGGTGGTCGGTGTCGATGTGTGGTCGGTGTCGATGAGTGGTCGGTGTCGGTGAGTGGTCGGTGTCGGTGAGTGGTCGGTGTGGTGAGTGGTCGGTGTCGGTGAGTGGTCGGTGTCGGTGAGTGGTCGGTGTCGGTGAGTGGTCGGTGTCGGTGAGTGGTCGGTGTCGGTGAGTGGTCGGTGTCGATGAGTGGTCGGTGTCGGTGAGTGGTCGGTGTCGATGAGTGGTCGGTGTCGATGAGTGGTCGGTGTGGTCGGTGTCGATGAGTGGTCGGTGTCGATGAGTGGTCGTGTCGATGAGTGGTCGGTGTGGTCGGTGTCTGTGTGGTCGGTGTCGATGAGTGGTCGGTGTCGATGTGTGGTCGGTGTGGTCGGTGTCGGTGTGGTCGGTGTCGAGTGGTCGGTGTCGGTGAGTGGTCGGTGTCGGTGAGTGGTGGTCGGTGAGTGGTCGGTGTCGGTGAGTGGTCGGTGTCGGTGAGTGGTCGGTGTCGGTGAGTGGTCGGTGTCGGTGAGTGGTCGGTGTCGGTGAGTGGTCGGTGTCGGTGAGTGGTCGGTGTCGGTGAGTGGTCGGTGTCGGTGAGTGGTCGGTGTCGATGAGTGGAGTGGTCGGTGTGGTCGGTGTCGATGAGTGGTCGGTGGTCGGTGTCGATGAGTGGTCGGTGTCGATGAGTGGTCGGTGTCGTGAGTCGGTGTGGTCGGTGTCGATGAGTGGTCGGTGTCGATGAGTGGTGGTGTGGTCGGTGTCGGTAGTGGTGGTCGGTGTCGATGAGTGGTCGGTGTCGATGTGTGGTCGGGTGTCAATGTGTCAATGAGTGGTCGGTGTCGATGAGTGGTTGGTGTCGATGAGTGGTCTGGTCGCTGTCGATGAGTGGTCGCTGTCGATGAGTGGTCGGTGTCAATGAGTGGTTAGTGTGGTCGGTGTCGATGAGTGGTCGGTGTCGATGAGTGGTCGGTGTCTGTGTGGTCGATGTGTGGTCGGTGTCTGAGTGGTCGTGTCGATGAGTGGTCGGTGTCAATGAGTGGTCTGTGTGGTCTGTGTCGATGTGTGGTCGGTGTCGATGTGTGGTCGGTGTCGATGAGTGGTCGGTGTCGATGAGTGGTCTGTGTGGTCGGTGTCGATGAGTGGTCTGGTCGCTGTCGATGAGTGGTCGTGTCGATGAGTGGTCGGTGTCGATGAGTGGTCGATGAGTGGTCGGTGTCGATGAGTGGTCGGTGTGGTCGGTGTCGATGAGTGGTCGTGTCGATGAGTGGTTGGTGTTGATGAGTGGTCTGGTCGTCGTGTCGATGAGTGGTCGGTGTCGATGAGTGGTCGGTGTGGTCGGTGTCAATGAGTGGTCGGTGTCGATGAGTGGTCGGTGTCGATGAGTGGTTGGTGTCGATGAGTGGTCGGTGTCGATGAGTGGTCGGTGTGGTCGGTGTCGATGAGTGGTCGGTGTCGATGAGTGGTCGGTGTCGATGAGTGGTCGTGTCGATGAGTGGTCGGTGTGGTCGGTGTCTGTGTGGTCGGTGTCGATGAGTGGTCATGTCGATGTGTGGTCGGTGTGGTCGGTGTCGGTGAGTGGTCGGTGTCGGTGAGTGGTCGGTGTCGGTGAGTGGTCGGTGTCGGTGAGTGGTCGGTGTCGGTGAGTGGTCGGTGTCGGTGAGTGGTCGGTGTCGGTGAGTGGTCGGTGTCGGTGAGTGGTCGGTGTCGGTGAGTGGTCGGTGTCGGTGAGTGGTCGGTGTCGATGAGTGGTCGGTGTCGATGAGTGGTCGGTGTCGATGAGTGGTCGGTGTCGATGAGTGGTCGGTGTGGTCGGTGTCGATGAGTGGTCGGTGTCGATGAGTGGTCGTGTCGATGAGTGGTCGGTGTGGTCGGTGTCTGTGTGGTCGGTGTCGATGAGTGGTCATGTCGATGTGTGGTCGGTGTGGTCGGTGTCGATGTGTGGTCGGTGTCGGTGAGTGGTCGGTGTCGGTGTGTGGTCGGTGTCGGTGTGTGGTCGGTGTCGGTGAGTGGTCGGTGTCGGTGAGTGGTCGGTGTCGGTGAGTGGTCGGTGTCGGTGAGTGGTCGGTGTCGATGAGTGGTCGGTGTCGATGAGTGGTCGGTGTCGATGAGTGGTCGGTGTCGATGAGTGGTCGGTGTCGATGAGTGGTCGGTGTCGATGAGTGGTCAGTGTCGATGAGTGGTCGGTGTCGATGAGTGGTCGGTGTCGATGAGTGGTCGGTGTGGTCGGTGTCAATGAGTGGTCGGTGTCGATGAGTGGTTGGTGTCGATGAGTGGTCTGGTCGCTGTCGATGAGTGGTCGGTGTCAATGAGTGGTTAGTGTGGTCGGTGTCGATGAGTGGTCGGTGTCGATGAGTGGTCGGTGTCTGTGTGGTCGATGTGTGGTCGGTGTCTGAGTGGTCGTGTCGATGAGTGGTCGGTGTCAATGAGTGGTCTGTGTGGTCTGTGTCGATGTGTGGTCGGTGTCGATGTGTGGTCGGTGTCGTGTGTGTGGTCGGTGTCGATGAGTGGTCGGTGTCGATGAGTGGTCTGTGTGGTCGGTGTCGATGAGTGGTCTGGTCGCTGTCGATGAGTGGTCGTGTCGATGAGTGGTTGGTGTCTGAGTGGTTGGTGTCTATGAGTGGTTGGTGTCTATGAGTGGTCGGTGTCGATGAGTGGTCGGTGTCGATGAGTGGTCGGTGTCGATGAGTGGTCGGTGTCGATGAGTGGTCGGTGTCGATGAGTGGTCGGTGTCGATGAGTGGTCGGTGTCGATGAGTGGTCGGTGTCGATGAGTGGTCGGTGTCGATGTGTGGTCGGTGTCGATGAGTGGTCGGTGTCGATGAGTGGTCTGTGTGGTCGGTGAGATGTGTGGGGGTCGGTGTGGTCGGTGTCGGTGTGGTCCCTGTCCTGAGTGGGTTTCGATGAGTGGAGATGTTGAGTGGTCGGTGTGGTCTCTGAGTGGTCGTGTCGATGAGTGGGTTTGATGAGTGGTCGATGAGTGGTCGTTGGGATGTCGATGAGTGGTCGGTGTCGATGAGTGGTCCTGTGGTTTGATGAGTGGTCGGTGTCGATTGAGTGGGGGTCGATGAGTGGTCGGTGTGGTCTGTGTGATGAGTTGTCCTGGTGGTTTGATAGGAGATTTGGGGTCGTGATCTCTGACCCTGTCCTGTGGTTTGATAGGAGATTTGGGGTCGTGATCTCTGACCCTGTCCTGTGGTTTGATAGGAGATTTGGGGTCGTGATCTCCGACCCTGTCCTGTGGTTTGATAGGAGATTTGGGGTCGTGATCTCTGACCCTGTCCTGTGGTTTGATAGGAGATTTGGGGTCGTGATCTCTGACCCTGTCCTGTGGTTTGATAGGAGATTTGGGGTCGTGATCTCTGACCCTGTCCTGTGGTTTGATAGGAGATTTGGGGTCGTGATCTCTGACCCTGTCCTGTGGTTTGATAGGAGATTTGGGGTCGTGATCTCTGACCCTGTCCTGTGGTTTGATAGGAGATTTGGGGTCGTGATCTCTGACCCTGTCCTGTGGTTTGATAGGAGATTTGGGGTCGTGATCTCTGACCCTGTCCTGTGGTTTGATAGGAGATTTGGGGTCGTGATCTCAGACCCTGTCCTGTGGTTTGATAAGCAGCTGTTTATATTATATGTTCAAATCAAATCAAAATCAAATCAAATTTTATTTGTCACGTACACATGGTTAGCAGATGTTAATGCGAGTGTAGCGAAATGCTTGTGCTTCTAGTTCCGACAATGCAGTAATAACAAACAAGTAATCTAACTAACAATTCCAAAAAAACTACTGTCTTATACACAGTGTAAGGGGATAAAGAATATGTACATAAGGATATATGAATGAGTGATGGTACAGAGCAGCATAGGCAAGATACAGTAGATGATATTGAGTACAGTATATACATATGAGATGAGTATGTAAACCAAGTGGCATAGTTAAAGTGGCTAGTGATACATGTATTACATAAGGATGCAGTCGATGATATAGAGTACAGTATCAACGTATGCATATGAGATGAATAATATAGGGTAAGTAACATTATATAAGGTAGCATTGTTTAAAGTGGCTAGTGATATATTTACATCATTTCCCATGATTAAAGTGGCTGGAGTAGAGTCAGTGTCATTGACATTGTGTTGGCAGTAGCCACTCAATGTTAGTGGTGGCTGTTTAACAGTCTGATGGCCTTGAGATAGAAGCTGTTTTTCAGTCTCTCGGTCCCAGCTTTGATGCACCTGTACTGACCTCGCCTTCTGGATGACAGCGGGGTGAACAGGCAGTGGCTCGGGTGGTTGATGTCCTTGATGATCTTTATGGCCTTCCTGTAGCATCGGGTGGTGTAGGTGTCCTGGAGGGCAGGTAGTTTGCCCCCGGTGATGCGTTGTGCAGACCTCACTACCCTCTGGAGAGCCTTACGGTTGAGGGCGGTGCAGTTGCCATACCAGGCGGTGATACAGCCCGCCAGGATGCTCTCGATTGTGCATCTGTAGAAGTTTGTGAGTGCTTTTGGTGACAAGCCGAATTTCTTCAGCCTCCTGAGGTTGAAGAGGCGCTGCTGCGCCTTCCTCACGATGCTGTCTGTGTGAGTGGACCAGTTCAGTTTGTCTGTGATGTGTATGCCGAGGAACTTAAAACTTGCTACCCTCTCCACTACTGTTCCATCGATGTGGATGGGGGGGTGTTCCCTCTGCTGTTTCCGCAAGTCCACAATCATCTCCTTAGTTTTGTTGACGTTGAGTGTGAGGTTATTTTCCTGACACCACACTCCGAGGGCACTCACCTCCTCCCTGTAGGCCGTCTCGTCGTTGTTGGTAATCAAGCCTACCACTGTTGTGTCGTCCGCAAACTTGATGATTGAGTTGGAGGCGTGCATGGCCACGCAGTCGTAGGTGAACAGGGAGTACAGGAGAGGGCTCAAAACGCACCCTTGTGGGGCCCCAGTGTTGAGGATCAGCGGGGAGGAGATGTTGTTGCCTACCCTCACCACCTGGGGCGGCCCGTCAGGAAGTCCAGTACCCAGTTGCACAGGGCGGGGTCGAGACCCAGGGTCTCGAGCTTGATGACGAGCTTGGAGGGTACTATGGTGTTGAATGCCGAGCTGTAGTCGATGAACAGCATTCTCACATAGGTATTCCTCTTGTCCAGATGGGTTAGGGCAGTGTGCAGTGTGGTTGAGATTGCATCGTCTGTGGACCTATTTGGGCGGTAAGCAAATTGGAGTGGGTCAAGGGTGTCAGGTAGGGTGGAGGTGATATGGTCCTTGACTAGTCTCTCAAAGCACTTCATGATGACGGATGTGAGTGCTACGGGGCGGTAGTCGTTTAGCTCAGTTACCTTAGCTTTCTTGGGAACAGGAACAATGGTGGCCCTCTTGAAGCATGTGGGAACAGCAGACTGGTATAGGGATTGATTGAATATGTCCGTAAACACACCGGCCAGCTGGTCTGCGCATGCTCTGAGGGCGCGGCTGGGGATGCCGTCTGGGCCTGCAGCCTTGCGAGAGTTAACACGTTTAAATGTCTTACTCACTTCGGCTGCAGTGAAGGAGAGACCGCATGTTTTCGTTGCAGGCCGTGTCAGTGGCACTGTATTGTCCTCAAAGCGGGCAAAAAAGTTTTTAGTCTGCCTGGGAGCAAGACATCCTGGTCCGTGACTGGGCTGGGTTTCTTCCTGTAGTCCGTGATTGACTGTAGACCCTGCCACATGCCTCTTGTGTCTGAGCCGTTGAATTGAGATTCTATTTTGTCTCTGTACTGGCGCTTAGCTTGTTTGATAGCCTTGCGGAGGGAATAGCTGCACTATTTGTATTCAGTCATGTTACCAGACACCTTGCCCTGATTAAAAGCAGTGGTTCGCGCCTTCAGTTTCACACGAATGCTGCCATCAATCCACGGTTTCTGGTTAGGGAATGTTTTAATCGTTGCTATGGGAACGACATCTTCAACGCACGTTCTAATGAACTCGCACACCGTATCAGCGTATTCGTCAATGTTGTTGTCTGACGCAATACGAAACATCTCCCAGTCCACGTGATGGAAGCAGTCTTGGAGTGTGGAGTCAGCTTGGTCGGACCAGCGTTGGACAGACCTCAGCGTGGGAGCTTCTTGTTTTAGTTTCTGTCTGTAGGCAGGGATCAACAAAATGGAGTCGTGGTCAGCTTTTCCGAAAGGGGCGGGGCAGGGCCTTATATGCGTCGCGGAAGTTAGAGTAACAATGATCCAGGGTCTTTCCACCCCTGGTTGCGCAATCGATATGCTGATAAAATTTAGGGAGTCTTGTTTTCAGATTAGCCTTGTTAAAATCCCCAGCTACAATGAATGCAGCCTCCGGATAAATCGTTTCCAGTTTGCAGAGAGTTAAATAAAGTTCGTTCAGAGCCATCGATGTGTCTGCTTGGGGGATATATACGGCTGTGATTATAATCGAAGAGAATTCTCTTGGTAGATAATGCGGTCTACATTTGATTGTGAGGAATTCTAAATCAGGTGAACAGAAGGATTTGAGTTCCTGTATGTTTCTTTCATCACACCATGTCACGTTGGCCATAAGGCATACGCCCCCGCCCGTCTTCTTACCAGAAAGATGTTTGTTTCTGTCGGCGCGATGCGTGGAGAAACCCGCTGGCTGCACCGCTTCGGATTGCGTCTCTCCAGTTAGCCATGTTTCCGTGAAGCAGAGAACGTTACAGTCTCTGATGTCCCTCTGGAATGCTACCCTTGCTCGGATTTCATCAACCTTGTTGTCAAGAGACTGGACATTGGCAAGAAGAATGCTAGGGAGTGGTGCACGATGTGCCCGTCTCCGGAGTCTGACCAGAAGACCGCTTCGTTTCCCTCTTTTTCTGAGTCGTTTTTGGGTCGCTGCATGTGATCCACTCCGTTACACTGGTTGTAAGGCAGAACACAGGATCCGCATCGCGAAAAACATATTCTTGGTCGTACTGATGGTGAGTTGACGCTGATCTTATATTCAGTAGTTCTTCTCGGCTGTATGTAATGAAACCTAAGATGACCTGGGGTACTAATGTAAGAAATAACACGTAAAAAAACAAAAAACTGCATAGTTTCCTAGGAACGCGAAGCGAGGCGGCCATCTCTGTCGGCGCCATATGTTAATGTTATGTTAATATTATGTCTGTGCTCCAGAGGTCCCAACCCTAGCAGTTGTTTATATTATAATATGTTATGTCAAGGTGTTTATATTATAATATGTAATGTTATGTTAATGTTATGTCTGTGTTCCAGACGTCCCAACCCCAGCAGCTGTTTATATTATAATATGTAATGTTATGTCTGTGCTCCAGAGGTCCCAACCCTAGCAGCTGTTTATATTACAATATGTTAATGTTATGTTAATGTTATGTTAATCTTATGTCTGTGTTCCAGGGGTCCCAACCCCAGCAAGGTGTTACAGCAGCTGTTGGTCCTGCAGCCAGAGCAGCAGCTCAGTATCTTCAACGCCATGAGAGACCGCCTGAGAGACAGGGGAATACTGCCCCCTGCTGCCACGGAGGCGATGTAGAACACACACGCAAGAGGGGGAGAGTGTGTGTGTGTGTGAGAGAGAGAGAGGAAGAGTTTGGCTGTGTGTGTGTGAGAGAGAGGAAGAGTTTGGCTGTGTGTGTGTGTGTGTGTGTGTGAGAGAGCGAGAGGAAGAGTTTGGCTGTGTGTGTGTGTGTGTGTGTGTGAGAGAGAGAGAGGAAGAGTTTGGCTGTGTGTGTGTGAGAGAGAGGAAGAGTTTGGCTGTGTGTGTGTGTGTCTGAGAGAGTGTCTTTGGCTGCTTGTGTGTGGCCTGCACCTTCTTCCAGACACTCATCCCTCATCTGCCCAGCGTCTGTTTTTTTTATTTTCTTGTTTCTAACCAGTCATTACTGTGAACTAAGATGTTGCTCCCAGCATCAAGGAGTTACCAATAACAGCAGCCACAACAACACGTTCAGACTGTCATAGCTACCACTGGGACCTGCATGAGTACCTAACTACACAAACAAACTGCATCAACCGACCGTTATGCTACCAAGCTAACAGCAGCGTCAACCGACCGTTATGCTACCAAGCTAGCTAGCAGCAGCGTCAACCGACCGTTATGCTACCAAGCTAGCAGCAGCATCAACCGACCGTTATGCTACCAAGCTAGCTAGCAGCAGCGTCAACCGACCGTTATGCTACCAAGCTAGCAGCAGCATCAACCGACTGTTATGCTACCAAGCTAGCTAGCAGCAGCATCAACCGACCGTTATGCTACCAAGCTAGCTAGCAGCAGCATCAACCGACCGTTATGCTACCAAGCTAGCTAGCAGCAGCATCAACCGACCGTTATGCTACCAAACTAGCTTGCAGCAGCATCACCCGACCGTTATGCTACCAAGCAAACTACCAGCAGCAGCCGCAACCGACTGTTGTGCTACCAAGCTAGCTTGCAACAGCATCAACCGACCGTTATGCTATCAAGCTAGCGAGCTAAAGACTAAAGGCTGCGTTGCTCTGAACAGAATGTCTTCCTAAACAAAAATGGATCCTAACTAAGCACACAGATAGGGGACAGTGGGTGACTGACTTGACGGTTTCTCTACGGATGTACGGAGAACATTGCACTGATTGAAGGAAGAAAGGCGGTAAAGCTTTTACAATACAAGGCTATCAGCTTATCCTGGGTTAGTGTCTTGGTGTTGGAAGTGGTTTTAAAGCAACAGCGGGGTTGTTGTATTCACTAGACACCAAATGGAGGGGAAAACGGACTGAAAACAGGGACCTGGCCTGAATTTGTCCAACAAGAAAAGCCTGTTTTTAACTTTCTGTTGCCCTTAGTGCTACGGTGTGAAATACGACCCAGAGGACAAAAAAAAAATGTGTTTTTGTATGTCAGCTGCTCCAACATGTTTTCAAGATACTAAATACACTTGACTTAGGCTTTGGCCGTTTAGTATGATCTGTCTATCTGAGATAATGGTGTTCACTAAACTTAATATAGAACTTCTTAATTTTTTTAAATGATAAAAACATGAAGCATGTTTCTAAGTTATATTGTTCATTACTGCTGAAAACATTGTTTCCCCCCCCCTCTATGAACTTGTTTTAGGTTCTAGATATACCTATTGTAGGTATTGGCAATTAACCTCAACCTTGAGATAGATGGAGCTTGTGTGTAACCTTGGACGTAAACAAACAAACGCAGTAACTATAGCAACCAGCATACTGTTCTTATTTCCAATGTATTACTGTACATAGAATATAACATATATATTTAGCTGAACAAAGACCTAATATAAAATCTGTGACTTGTCAAAATATACTAGTATGGTAGCCCTATTATAAACACAACAATTACATGGGATGTAAATAATAATTTGATAATATACCTATATATACATACAGTGAGTGTACAAAACATTAAGAACACCTTCACTAATATTGAGTTGGACACCCCCTTTTGCCTTCAGAACAGCCTCAATTCGTCAGGTTGTGGACTCTACAAGGTGTTGAAAGCGTTCCACAGGGATGCTGGCCCCAATGCTTCTCACAGTTGGGTCAAGTTGGCTTGTGGTCCTTTGGGTGGTGGACTGTTCTTGATAAACACAGGAAACTGTTGAGCGTGAGAACCAGCAGCGTTGCAGTTCTTGACACAAACCGGCACGCCTGGCACCTACTACCAAACCCCGTTCAAAGACACTGTGTATGTGTGCCCCCCCCCCCCATTCACCCTCTGAGTGGCTCACATACACAATCCATGTCTCAAGGCTTAAACATCCTTCTTTAACCCGTCTCCTCCCCCTTCATCTACACTGATTGAAGTGGATTTAACATCAATAAAGGGATCATATCACCTGGATCCTCCTGGTCAGTCTATGTCATGGAGAGAGCAGGTGTTCCTAATGTTTTGTACACTCAGTGTATATACACATAAGTTGAACTGGTGTCTGCTGCTGTGGGGGAACGTGTGGGGGTAACTTAAAACATTTACTTGAGATTGTGAGGAAATAATTTTGTGCTTCCTTCCTGTCTAGCCTGTTTTAACCAATGAGTTTAGTTCCACTGTATTTGTCATCCGGTGTCCATTCCAACTCACTTGAGCTGAGCCACTCCCCAATATTCTACTTCTTACTAGACTCCATGTTTCGTCAAACTGTGTAAAGAAGAAAAATATTTTTTTAGAAGTCTACTTATTTGTTTGAATTGCTCTTAAAAATTATTGAATTATAAGGTAATATGCAAGTGGTAACATTTGATGTTAGGATTACAGTGTGAGACTAAGTACAGTAGGGGTGTGTGTGTGTGTGTATGTATATATATATAATACACATAAAATATATTATATTCAGAAGAATAGTTGTATCTTTCAGCAATATTTTATCTTTAATATGCAAGGGTTGAATCTATGAAAATAATATGGATGGGATTTCTGTGTTGGGCTGGTATTCAATCAAACACACAGTACAGGAAACTGCACTGTGGAAAAAAAAAACATTACTACTGTGCAAAACTTGAAAAACACTATTTTAAGTCATGTGATTCATAGACCATGTTTACTGGGTGAAGAAAGAATCAGAAAATAAAACTCACTTTGATTTGAATGAGTTCATGAAAGACTGATGTTTATTTTATTTTTTTTTGGAAAACTTTTTCCAGATTTTTTATTTATTTTCTTCCTCGTCTGGTCTTTGATTGAATCGGACCCATCTGTTCTGATTAAGAGAGAGAGAGAGAGAGAAAGACAGAGAGAGAGAGAAAGACAGAGAGAGACAGAGAGTGAGAGTCACAGAGAGACAGAGAGACAGAGAGAGCAAGAGAGACAGAGAGAGAGACAGAGAGACAGAGAGGGACAGAGAGTGAGAGTCACAGAGACAGAGAGAGAGAGAGAGAGAGAGAGAGAGAGAGAGAGAGAGAGAGAGAGACAGAGAGAGAGAGTGAGAGTCACAGAGAGACAGAGAGAGAGAGAGACAGTGAGAGAGAGAGACAGTGAGAGAGAGAGAGACGGAGAGAGAGAGACAGGGAGAGAGAGATCCTTCCTGAAACGTTTACCAAAGCACGGTCCACATTTTAGAACCACTGTCTTAACTCCCCTAATGAATGATACAGTAGTCACTCCTAGCCTGGATAAACCAGACTGAAAGCTGGTGAACGCAGCTTGTGGATTATACTCTCTTAGAAATAAAATGTGTTTTTTTCCCAATAGGAGAACCCTTTTTTTTGTTCCAGGTAGAAGAACCCTTTGGTGGTGATAAAGGTGCTATGTAGAACCTTGCGTTTAGTGAAAGGAGAAATAGTTATTTTCAGATGGTTCTCCTGTGGGGACAATCGAAGAACCCTTTTCTGGTAACACCTAAATTTTCTAAGAGTGTACTGCATGTGCGTTCAAAACAACCTGACCAAAAGTAGAGCTATCAAAAGCAAAGATTGTGGTCAAGCTTACGAGACTTTCTAAGCTATGATAAGTTATTGTCATAACTTAAGTTAGTAACTTAAGTTATTGCGTGGTTTAAGTTATAATATTGTGATGATCAGTTCTGTTAATATATAAGCCCAATACTGTTCGTTAGCACAGTAGTATTGCAACGAACTTGACCTAAAGTGTCAGATATTTGTCAGGTATTATGCATTTGTATTATGCAAAAAAGTTGGGGGTCTCATGTCTTACTTTTTATAATTTTTCTTTGTTTTTTTTAATTGTATTTTTTTGTGTGTATAGACATTTAAAAAAAAATCTTTAGCAAAAAACATTAAAAATATTTTTCAAAACACATAAAACCACAGGGAGATGTTTTCCTGATAAATTATCTGCTATTTAATGAACATGATATTATGTTATGTGCCCTTAAGGAAACACAAGAATTGTTCTCACATCTTCTTTTTCTCCAGCTAAGATGATTTTAAATGTTTTATTTTTTATTAACATGTTCATCCACTCTGTGAACACTGGCTCATTAGATATGTTTGAATGTTTAACACAGACACAATACTTCAACATTTTATATTTTACACTGTCTGGTTAATCCCTCTTATTTCAGACGTGTCACTCAACAGTCTTGGTGACCTACAAGTAGGTACATGGAAATACAAGACCGTCTCCCATGCACTGTAAGGCTTTGTCCCATAGGGGGTGTACAAACGAGCTTTCCCACAATGCATCTAGGAGGGTTCTTTTTGACCCGTTCACATCGGCAACACACATCAATCATCCTGAGACAAACCCATCCTATGTAACCGTTTTAGGTGGAGTAAAATAAAAAATAAAATAAACAAATATATGAAGAAAAAAACAGTATGTTAAATTTGTATACCTTTTCTCTTGGCTTCTCTGATATTTTTGCCCTACAGCAAAATATCCAAATAACATCGTTTTGACTGGTTGTAAAGGAAACAGAAACCTGTGAAAATGACCCAACATGTTTCTGATAAGATTTCAGTTAGTACACATACAATATGCATTCAAACCGATCAGCTTTTATGCCACTGATAAAGAAGCCACCTTTACAGACCAACAGCCAACAGTATGCAAAGCTGTCATCAAGGCAAAGGGTGGCTACTTAAACAAATCAAAATATATTTTATATTTAGATTCTTTAAACACTTTTTTTGGTTAAAACATGATTCCATATAGTACAAATAAAGAAAACCCCTTGAATGTGTAGGTGTGCCCAAACTTTTGACTGGTACTGTACATTTGTTTCATCACAAAACCAGAGGGCGACATCTGCCTGGTGACGTCCACAAAGCAAATATTGTGTGTAACACCTGCAGCGCGGTCAACAGTTATATGATCTGCAGCAAGGTGAACAGTTATAGGACCTGCAGCAAGGTGAACAGTTATAGGACCTGCAGCAAGGTGAACAGTTATATGACCTGCAGCAAGGTGAACAGTTATAGGACCTGCAGCAAGGTGAACAGTTATAGGACCTGCAGCAAGGTGAACAGTTATAGGACCTGCAGCGAACAGTTATAGGTGAACAGTTATAGGACCTGCAGAACAGTTATAGGTGGTGAACAGTTGCAGGTCAACAGTTATAGGACCTGCAGCGCGGTGAACAGTTATAGGACCTGCAGTGAACAGTGCAGGTCAACAGTTAGCGCGGTGAACAGGACCTGCAGCAAGGTGAACAGTTATAGGACCTGCAGCAAGGTGAACAGTTATAGGACCTGCAGCGCGGTGAACAGTTATAGGACCTGCAGCAAGGTGAACAGTTATAGGACCTGCAGCAAGGTGAACAGTTATAGGACCTGCAGCAAGGTGAACAGTTATAGGACCTGCAGCGTGGTGAACAGTTGCAGGTCAACAGTTATAGGACCTGCAGCGCGGTGAACAGTTATAGGACCTGCAGCGTTATAGGTGAACAGTTATAGGACCTGCAGCAAGGTGAACAGTTATAGGACCTGCAGCAAGGTGAACAGTTATAGGACCTGCAGCAAGGTGAACAGTTATAGGACCTGCAGCAAGGTGAACAGTTATAGGACCTGCAGCAAGGTGAACAGTTATAGGACCTGCAGCAAGGTGAACAGTTATAGGACCTGCAGCAAGGTGAACAGTTATAGGACCTGCAGCAAGAACAGTTATGAACAGTTATAGGACCTGCAGCAAGGTGAACAGTTATAGGACCTAGGTGAACAGACCTGCAGCAAGGTGAACAGTTATAGGACCTGCAGCAAGGTGAACAGTTATAGGACCTGCAGCAAGGTGAACAGTTATAGGACCTGCAGCGAACAGTTATAGGGTGAACAGTTATAGGACCTGCAGCGCGGTGAACAGTTATAGGACCTGCAGCGTGGTGAACAGTTGCAGGTCAACAGTTATAGGACCTGCAGCGCGGTGAACAGTTATAGGACCTGCAGCGCGGTGAACAGTTACAGGTCAACAGTTATAGGACCTGCAGCGTGGTGAACAGTTGCAGGTCAACAGTTATAGGACCTGCAGCGCGGTGAACAGTTATAGGACCTGCAGCAAGGTGAACAGTTATAGGACCTGCAGCAAGGTGAACAGTTATAGGACCTGCAGCAAGGTGAACAGTTATAGGACCTGCAGCGCGGTGAACAGTTATAGGACCTCAGCAAGGTGAACAGTTATAGGACCTCTAGCAAGGTGAACAGTTATAGGACCTGCAGCGCGGTGAACAGTTATAGGACCTGCAGCAAGGTGAACAGTTATAGGACCTGCAGCAAGGTGAACAGTTATAGGACCTGCAGCGGTGAACAGTTATAGGACCTGCAGCAAGGTGAACAGTTATAGGACCTGCAGCAAGGTGAACAGTTATAGGAAGGTGAACAGTTATAGGACCTGCAGCAAGGTGAACAGTTATAGGACCTGCAGCAAGGTGAACAGTTATAGGACCTGCACCTGCAGCAAGGTGAACAGTTATAGGACCTGCAGCAAGGTGAACAGTTATAGGACCTGCAGCAAGGTGAACAGTTATAGGACCTGCAGCAAGGTGAACAGTTATAGGACCTGCAGCAAGGTGAACAGTTATAGGACCTGCAGCAAGGTGAACAGTTATAGGACCTGCAGCAAGGTGAACAGTTATAGGACCTGCAGCAAGGTGAACAGTTATAGGACCTGCAGCGCGGTGAACAGTTATAGGACCTGCAGCAAGGTGAACAGTTATAGGACCTGCAGCAAGGTGAACAGTTATAGGACCTGCAGCGCGGTGAACAGTTATAGGACCTGCAGCAAGGTGAACAGTTATATGACCTGCAGGTGAAGCAAGTTCATGTTTTCAACAGTTTTACTAAACAACTAGTGATTTAGATCCACAGAGTTACTGCAAGTCAGAACAAAGACAACAGGAGCCCCGCCTCTGCTATTCCAGCACTATTTACACTTAAAACACCATCAAATCAACAAGGTTATATATGCTTAGTTTCATACACTGAAAACAAACTTAAAGATGACAAAAACTATTTAGTTCAATCGATGTTGCTAAATATCATGTGGCTGTCCATGATTTCTGTGTGTGAGCACGTAAATAAGCACCTTTTTTTTTTTTTTTTTTTTTTTTTCCTAGTTGAAGACTAGTTGAATGTCAATGACATCCTCCTCTCTTTCATGTTGGCAAAACGGTCTATAGCTCTGTCATACAGTACAGTTTTAGTCTTTGTTGTCATAGCCTACCTAGCTAAAATGCTAACTAGCCTAGCTTCCTCACATGGGCAACAATGACGCAGCTAAATTAGCTAGCTAGTTAACCTGAGTCTACTAGGCTACTGATTGAACTTCAATCAACTCAGGCCAGTGGCACAATATATTAATTTATGGTTAGATCAGAATCGCCATCATAATCATTGGCCTGTACAGAGAATTAAGTCAAAACCACAAGTCCGAATCCCAATCTCCATCCATGGCTTAGTAAAAGGTCAATTTAGCAAGCTAGCAGGACATCAACGCGAGCACACCAAAAACGAACACGTTTTTCTGATAAACGTTTTGCTGCACCAGGACAAGCCACATTTGACCTCAGGTCAACGCTAATTATTTTAATTATTTTATAATTATTTTATAATATTATCAAGGGAGGCCAAATGCTTGCTGTTGTCAATCAATCAAATGTTACAGCGGCAACATGTTATACTCTTTAGGTCCAGGCAGAATCAGATACTTAGGCTACACATACTGACACAGAGGGGTGCTGTTTCCCTCACTCTGATGATTTCTCTGGTGAGATTCAGCCATTTGCCAATTGATAGAAAATTATGAAAACACAGAGAGAGAGACAAAAGATAAATATTTTATCATTTAAAAAAAAAAGTTTTATTGGTCAAATATTTGGGGAAGCCTGCATCCCTTGACATCCATTAATACACGCTACTGCTAACTGGGGATAGCTAGCTAACGAAATGTCACAAAGCATTATCTAACTGGGGATAGCTAGCTAACATAATGTCACAAAGCATTATCTAACTGGGGATAGCTAGCTAACATAATGTCACAAAGCATGATGCTCTAGCCAGTTAACTTTCATTCTAAAATAACTTCATATTTCTGAGTCAGTCAGAAATTAGACATGGGAGCTAACTAGCTAGCAAGCTACTGAATCAGCTAGCTGTTAATCAAAAAGGTAGATAACTGGTTAATTTGACCCCTGCCCCAAAAAAAGACAACTATTTATCAATGACACTGGAACATTTATACATTTACCACACATAAGATCATTTAAAACATAATTTATGATTTATATAATATATATATATTTTTAAATACAAATATTTGGACCTATTTTTGACCGCTGCCCTGAAATCTGATTGGCCACCCTTTGTGTCCCCCCCCGCCCCATTCTCATTGGATTAGAGCACTGTCAATCTGGCTCAGATTGAGGAGAAAAAGGTAGTGTAAAATATTGGTGAGAACGAACAGTAGATGGGGTCCTCCCCCGGAATATTTTGGGGGGGACTTTTTAAAATCTAATTTCCTGCAATTGTACACAGTTTGACATGACTTCTTATTTTGAGGGGTAGGCAGAGGGGGCTGGTGGGAGGAGCTATAGGAGGATGGGCTCATTGTAAAGACTGGAATGGAACATATCCAACACATGAAACATATGGAAACCACATGTTTTATTCCATTTATTCCATTCCAACCATTACATAGCTCCTCCCACCAGCCTCCTGGAAGGATAAATCATCAGCATCGTTAGCCAGTTGAAGTTGGAAATGTACATACACCTTAGCCAAATACATTTAAACTCAGTTCTTCACAATTCCTGACATTTAATCCAAGTAACAATTCCCTGTTTTAGGTCAGTTAGGATCACCACTGTATTTTAAGAATGTGAAATGTCTGAATAATAGTAGAGAGAATTATTTATTTCAGCTTTTATTTCTTTTCATCACATTCCCACTGGGTCAGAAGTTTACATACACTCAATTAGTATTTGGTAGCATTGCCTTTAAATTGTGTAACTTGGGTCAAATATTTTGGGTAGCCTTCCACAAGCTGTGAATTTTGGCCCATTCCTCCTGACAAATCAAATCAAAAAATCGAATCATATCAAATGTATTTGTCACATACACATGGTTAGCAGATGTTAATGCGAGTGTAGCGAAATGCTTGTGCTTCTAGTTCTAAACAATGCAGTAATAACCAACGAGTAATCTAACCTAACAATTCCAGAGCTGGTGTAACTGAGTCAGGTTTGTAGGCCTCCTTGCTCGCACACACTTTTTCAGTTCTGCCCACAAATTTCCTATGGGATGGGGGCCGGGCTTTGTGATGGCCACAATACCTTGACTTTGTTGTTCTTAAGCCATTTTGCCACAACCTTGGAAGTATGCTTGGGGTCAATGTCCATTTGGAAGACCCATTTGTGACCAAGCTTTAACTTCCTGACTGATGTCTTGAGATGTTGCTCCAATACATCCACATTTTCCTCGCTCATGATGCCATCTATTTTGTGAAGTGCACCAGTCCCTCCTGCAGCAAAGCACCCCCACAACATGATGCTGCCACCCCTGTGCTTCACGTTTGGGATGGTGTTCTTCAGCTTGCAAGCATCCCCTTTTTCCTCCAAACACAATGATGGTCATTATGGCCAAACAGTTCTATTTTTGTATCATCAGACCAGAGGACATTTCTCCAAAAAGTACGATCTTTGTTCCTCCAGCATCTTCACAAGGTCCTTTGCTGTTGTTCTGGGATTGATTTGTACTTTTCGCACCTTCCTGAGCGGTATGACGGCTGCGTGGTCCCATGGTGTTTATTCTTGCGTATTATTGTTTGTACAGATGAATGTGGTACCTTCAGGCATTTGGAAATTGCTCCCAAGGATGAATCAGATTTTTTTCTGAGGTCTTGGCTGATTTCTTTTGATTTTCCCATGATGTCAAGCAAAGAGGCACTGAGTTTGAAGGTAGGCCTTGAAATACATCCACAGGTACACCTCCAATTGACTGAAATTATGTCAATTAGCCTACCAGAAGCATCTAAAGCCATGACATAATTTTCTGGAATTTTCCAAGTTGTTTAAAGGCACAGTCAACTTAGTGTATGTTAACTTCTGACCCATTTGAATTGTGATACAGTGAGTTATAAGTGAAATAATCTGTCTGTAAACAATTGTTGGAAAAATTACTTGTCATGCACAAAGTAGATGTTCTAACCAACTTGCCAAAACTATAGTTTGTTAACAAAAAATTTGTGTAGTGGTTGAAAACGAGTTTTAATGAATCCAACCTTCCGACTTCAACTGTAGAAGCACTAGGCAGAAATCGCTCTACTATTTCCTGGTTCCTAAAATTCGAATAGTTCGCCTAATTTCAGATTGTGACCAACAAGAGAAAATCACTGTACCATCTAAACCGCTGTGGAAAAAAAAAATATTTTTTTAGCTGTATGAAGCTGGTGTACAAACCGAAAGTAAAAGACGCACCCCAAAAAACAATTTAAGCATAGAAATAGTGCACATAGAGCAGATCTACCGTTTCTTAGAACTTTGGTACAGATTTCAGGTCTCCCAAAGAGTTTCATAGTTTTAAAGAAGTTAAATTAATGTCTTCTAAATATTTATAAATAAATATGTATGTGTGCATCATTATAATACACAAAAGATGAAGACCGAGTTTTATTATAGTTTGAGTTCGCCTACTCTACGCCCAGTCCACGTTTTAGTTTTTATGATATATAATAATTGTGTGAACATACCATGGACATAGACTGACACTTGTCGTTGAACGTTGATCCTAACGCCTGAGTCTGTCTCCCGACTGTATTCTGTCAGTATCTACTTCCTAGTCTGTCTCCTGACTGTATTCTGTCAGTATCTACTTCCTAGTCTGTCTCCTGACCGTATTCTGTCAGTATCTACTCCCTAGTCTGTCTCCTGACTATATTCTGTCAGTATCTACTACCTAGTCTGTCTCCTGACCGTATTCTGTCAGTATCTACTCCCTAGTCTGTGTCCTTAGCCTGCCTGTGGTGCCGGGTCAGCGCCAGCTGCGTTTTCATCTTGCTGAACTCGACGGAGCAGCCACCCCCCTCCCCCCTGCCCCCAAAATGTTCTTCTTCAATCTGAGCCAAATTGACAGAGCGCTGATCCATTGAGAATGGGGGCACACCAAGGGTGGCAAAATATATTTCAAGGAGGGGCAAGTGCCACGCCCTCGTGCCCACCCACTCGTGCCACCCACCCCCCATCTCGTACCGCCATTGTGCCACCCCCCACCCCCTGACTCGTACCGCCCTCGTGCCACCCCCCCCGCCTCGTACCGCCCTCGTGCCACCTCCCCCCCGCCTCGTACTGCCCTCGTGCCACCTCCCCCGTCTCGTACCACCATTGTGCCACCCCCCCCGCCTCGTACCGCCCTCGTGCCACCCCCCCGTCTCGTACCGCCATTGTGCCACCCCCGCCACCTCGTACCGCCATTGTGCCACCCCCTCCCACCACCCGTCTCGTACGGCCCTCGTGCCACCCCCCGTCTCGTACCGCCCTCGTGCCGACTCCCCCCGTCTCGTACCGCCCTCGTGCCACCTCCCCCGTCTCGTACTGCCATTGTGCCACCCCCCGTCTCGTACCGCCCTCGTGCCACCCCCCGTCTGGTACTGCCATTGTGCCCACCCCCCGTCTCGTATCACCCTCGTGCCACCCCTCCCCCATCTCGTACCGCCCTCGTACCGCCCCTCCCCTCCCCTCTTCTCCTCTCCCCCTTCCCTCCCCTCTTCTCCTCTCCAATCCTGTCTTTTCCTCCCCTCCCCTCTCTTCTCTCTCCTCCATAGTAAACGGTTACTACAGTAGAAGTGGGTCAGCATCACTTCTCTCCTAATCTGTCATTTGCGTAGTAGCTCTTAATTGCGCTTTAATCTTAACACTACAGCTAAAGTGGTGAGTGGAAGGGTGTGTGTGTGTGTGTGTGTGTGTGTGTGTGTGTGTGTGTGTGTGTGCGTGCGAAATTAAATTCCTCAGTGTGTTAAAGTGATGTCAGCCGGAGAACAGGGCTGAGAAAAAGGCAGCAGAGAGAGAGAGAGAGAGATCAGGCCTGAGAGAGAGAGAGATCAGGCCTGAGAGAGAGAGATCAGGCCTGAGAGAGAGAGAGAGAGAGAGAGATCAGGCCTGAGAGAGAGAGATCAGAGAGAGAGAGAGATCAGGCCTGAGAGAGAGATCAGGCCTGAGAGAGAGATCAGGCCTGAGAGAGAGATCAGGCCTGAGAGAGAGAGAGATCAGGCCTGAGAGAGAGAGAGAGAGATCAGGCCTGAGAGAGAGAGAGAGAGATCAGGCCTGAGAGAGAGAGAGAGAGATCAGGCCTGAGAGAGAGAGAGATCAGGCCTGAGAGAGAGAGAGAT
This sequence comes from Oncorhynchus tshawytscha, assembly GCF_018296145.1. Classification (NCBI taxonomy): domain Eukaryota; kingdom Metazoa; phylum Chordata; class Actinopteri; order Salmoniformes; family Salmonidae; genus Oncorhynchus; species Oncorhynchus tshawytscha. The sequence continues at coordinate 4,430,709 of NC_056432.1, forward strand.
CAGGCCTGAGAGAGAGAGAGATCAGGCCTGAGAGAGAGAGATCAAGCCTGGGAGAGAGAGCGAGAGAGCAGCAGCACAATTAGACACAACCAAATCATGAGAAAACAAAAAGATAACTACTTGACACATTGGAAAGAATTAACAAAAAAACAGAGCAAACTAGAATGCTATTTGGCCCTACACAGAGAGTACACAGCGGCAGAATACCTGACCACTGTGACTGACCCAAAATTAAGGAAAGCTTTGACTATGTACAGACTCAGCGAGCATAGCCTTGCTATTGAGAAAGGCCGCCGTAGGCAGACATGGCTCTCAAGAGAAGACAGGCAATGTGCTCACTGCCCACAAAATGAGGTGGAAACTGAGCTGCACTTCCTAACCTCCTGCCCAATGTATGACCATATTAGAGAGACATATTTGCCTCAGATTACACAGATCCACAAAGAATTCGAAAACAAATCCAATTTTGAAAAACTCCCATATCTACTGGGTGAAATTCCACAGTGTGCCATCACAGCAGCAAGATTTGTGACCTGTTGCCACGAGAAAAGGGCAACCAGTGAAGAACAAACACCATTGTAAATACAACCCATATTTATGCTTATTTATTTTATCTTGTGTCCTTTAACCATTTGTACATTGTTAAAACACTGTATATATATATAATATGACAATGTCTTTATTGTTTTGAAACTTCTATATGTGTGATGTCTACTGTTAATTTTTATTGTTTATTTCACTTTATATATTATCTACCTCACTTGCTTTGGCAATGTTAACACATGTTTCCCATGTCAATAAAGCCCTTGAATTGAATTGAATTGAATTGATAGGATCAGGACTGAGAGAAAGATAGGATCATGCCAGAGAGAGAGATAGGATCATGCCAGAGAGAGAGATAGGATCATGCCAGAGAGAGAGATAGGATCATGCCAGAGAGAGAGATAGGATCAGGACTGAGAGAGAGATAGGATCAGGACTGAGAGAGAGATAGGATCAGGACTGAGAGAGAGATAGGGTCAGGACTGAGAGAGAGATAGGATCAGGACTGAGAGAGAGATAGGGTCAGGACTGAGAGAGAGATAGGATCAGGACTGAGAGAGAGACAGGATCAGGACTGAGAGAGAGATAGGATCAGGACTGAGAGAGAGACAGGATCAGGACTGAGAGAGAGATAGGATCAGGACAGAGAGAGAGATAGGATCATGCCAGAGAGAGAGATAGGATCATGCCAGAGAGAGAGATAGGATCAGGACTGAGAGAGAGATAGGATCAGGACTGAGAGAGAGATAGGATCAGGACTGAGAGAGAGATAGGGTCAGGACTGAGAGAGATAGGATCAGGACTGAGAGAAAGATAGGGTCAGGACTGAGAGAGAGATAGGATCAGGACTGAGAGAGAGAAAGGATCAGGACTGAGAGAAAGATAGGGTCAGGACTGAAGAGAGACAGGATCAGGACTGAGAGAGAGATAGGGTCATGCCACCAAGAGAGAGATAGGATCAGGACTGAGAGAGAGATAGGGTCAGGACTGATGCAGAGAGACAGGATCAGGACTGAGAGAGAGATAGGGTCAGGACTGAGAGAGATAGGATCAGGACTGAGAGAGAGAGAGATAGGATCAGGACTGAGAGAGAGAGAGACAGGATCAGGACTGAGAGAGAGATAGGGTCATGCCAGAGAGAAAGAAGGAGAGGGGATGGGAGCGTTATATCGTGTCAGTCAGCCAACCAGCCAACCAGCCAACCAGCCAGTCAGTGTGACTGGTGACAGCGCTGTGTGACTGTGTGACATTGCGCTGTCTCTGTAGAGAGAATTGCTGCCGTAGTGACTTTATGATTGATGGGGTCTCTGGCAGTTCCACACTTGTTGTCCTGACAACAACACTGCCTTCTTCCAGACAAAGAGATCCCTGGTTAGAGAATGTTGGGAAGGGTTAGGGAGAGGTTTGGGAAGGGTTAGGGAGAGGTTTGGGAAGGGTTAGGGAGAGGTTTGGGAAGCGTTAGGGAGAGGTTTGGGAAGGGTTAGGGTTAGGGAGAGGTTTGGGAAGCGTTAGGGAGAGGTTTGGGAAGGGTTAGGGAGAGGTTTGGGAAGGGTTAGGGAGAGGTTTGGGAAGGGTTAGGGTTAGGGAGAGGTTTGGGAAGCGTTAGGGAGAGGTTTGGGAAGGGTTAGGGTTAGGGAGAGGTTTGGGAAGGGTTAGGGAGAGGTTTGGGAAGGGTTAGGGTTAGGGAGAGGTTTGGGAAGGTTTAGGGAGAGGTTTGGGAAGGGTTAGGGAGAGGTTTGGGAAGCGTTAGGGAGAGGTTTGGGAAGGGTTAGGGAGAGGTTTGGGAAGGGTTAGGAGAGGTTTGGGAAGGGTTAGGGAGAGGTTTGGGAAGGGTTAGGTTAGGGGAGAGGTTTGGGAATTAGAGAGAGAGGTTTGGGAAGGGTTAGGGTTAGGGAGAGGTTTGGGAAGGGTTAGGGAGAGGTTTGGGAGGGTTATCGGGAGAGGTCAGGGAAGGGTTAGCCAAAAGGTTACTGGGACAGCGTTACTGGGAGAGGTTTGGGAAGGGTTAGGGTTATGGGAGAGGTTTGAAAGCAGTTAGGGTTAGGGAGAGGGACAGATTTCCAGGGAAGGGTTAGGGTTAGGGAAGGTTTGGGAAGGGTTAGGGAGAGGTTTGGGAAGGGTTAGGGAGAGGTTTGGGAAGCGTTAGGGAGAGGTTTGGGAAGGGTTAGGGAGAGGTTTGGGAAGGGTTAGGGAGAGGTTTGGGAAGGGTTAGGGAGAGGTTTGGGAAGGGTTAGGGTTAGGGAGAGGTTTGGGAAGCGTTAGGGAGAGGTTTGGGAAGGGTTAGGGTTAGGGAGAGGTTTGGGAAGGGTTAGGGAGAGGTTTGGGAAGGGTTAGGGAGAGGTTTGGGAAGGGTTAGGGAAAGGTTAGGGAAGCGTTAGGGAGAGGTTTGGGAAGGGTTAGGGAGAGGTTTGAAAGCGTTAGGGTTAGGGAGAGGGAGAGATTTGGGAAGCGTTAGGGTTAGGGAGAGGTTTGGGAAGGAGAGGTTTGGGAAGGGTTAGGGAGAGGTTAGGGAAGGGTTAGGGTGAGGTTTGGGAATGGTGAGGGAGAGGTGTGGGAAGCGTTAGGGTTAGGGAGAGGTTTGGGAAGCGTTAGGGTTAGGGAGAGGTTTGGGAAGCGTTAGGCTTAGGTTATGGAGAGATACCCTTCCCCCCTGATTTGGAAAGGCACACAGCTGTCTACTGTATATAAAGTCCCATAGTTGACAGTGCACGTCAGAGCAAAAACCAAGCCATGAGGTCGAAGGAATTGTCTGCAGAGCTCCTAGACAGGATTGTGTCGAGGCATAGATCTGGAAAAACATTTATGCTATAACAGCCTCCACTCTTCTGGGAAGGCTTTCCACTAGATGTTGGAACATTGCTGCTATAACAGCCTCCACTCTTCTGGGAAGGCTTTCCACTAGATGTTGGAACATTGCTGCTATAACAGCCTCCACTCTTCTGGGAAGGCTTTCCACTAGATGTTGGAACATTGCTGCTATAACAGCCTCCACTCTTCTGGGAAGGCTTTCCACTAGATGTTGGAACATTGCTGCAGGGACTTGCTTCCATTCAGCCACAAGAACATTAGTGAGGACGGGCACTGATGTTGGGCGATTAGTCCTGGCTCACAGTCGGCGTTCCAATTCGTTCTAATTCATCCCAAAGGTGTTCAATGGGGTTGATGTCAAGGCTCTGTGCAGGCCAGATCAGGACAAAAAAACATTTCTATATGGACCTTGTTTTGTGCACGGGGGCATTGTCAGAAATAGGAAAGGTCCTTCCCCAAACGATTGCACAAAGTTGGAAGCACAGAATCATCTAGAATGTCATTGTATGCTGTAGCATTAAGATTTCCCTTCACTGAAACTAAGGGGCCTAGCCTGAACCATGAAAAACATCCTCAGACCATTATTCCTCCTCCACCAAACTTTACAGTTGGCACTATGCATTGAGGCAGGTAGCGTTCTCCTGGCATCTACCAAACCCACATTTATCCGTTGGACTGCCAGATAGTGAAGTGATTCATCACTCCAGAGAACGTGTTTCCACTGCTCCAGAGTCCAATGGAGGCGAGCTTCACACCACTCCAGCCGACGCTTGACATTGCACATTGGTGATCTTAGGATTTTGTGCGGCTGCTCGGCCGTGGAAACCCATTTCATAAAGCTCCCAGTGAACAGTTCTTGTGCTGACGTTGCTTCCAGAGGCACTTTGGAACTCTAACTTAACACTTTAATAAATATATATATTGTGGTTTCATCCTTCACTTCATGAAATGATGACCTCTTTCTAAATATCTGGTCACATGATTCATTATGTGTTGTAGGTTTCATAGAGAAAAGCTCAACTCACCCCTCCATTTTCCTTATCATTGATACACTCCTGTAATGGATAAAAACACACAGCAAAAAAACCACAGTTGGATCTGCTCTACATGAAACTACTATCAAATAAAAGTAACCGAAACAATTGCTGGTAAACAAATATACTACATATATAATATAATATATAATATACTACTGCCTTCAGACTAAATGCAAACATAAACTTCATAAAGTCGTGAGTGATTCATTCACCTGCGTCCCTCAACGGTGGCAATGAGAGAAATGAAGACTAGAATGTGAGTCAATCTATTGGTGCTCATTTACTAATGGCCTGGCCCTGTTCCGGCCTACTGTCGGGCCGGGTGTTTAAATCATCATGGTGCCCCAAGCCTGACTTGCTGCTGTACTGCAGTGGTGTGTGTGTGTGTAGGTGGATGGGTGGATGGAGAGTGTTAGTGAGGCGCGTGGCATCGTAGTCATGGAGATATATCAGACCCACATAAAAAGCCTCCCTGCACTTTTAATATCAGGACTTTACTGCAATATTAAACAACCTGCAGACAGAGGGAAGGAGAGAGAGAGAGAGAGAGAGAGAGAGAGAGAGGGAGTAGAGAGAGACAAAGAGAGAGACTGAGAGAGAGAGAGAGAGGGAGTAGAGAGAGAAGGGGTAGAGAGAGAGAGAGAGAGAGGGAGTAGAGAGAGAAGGGGTAGAGAGAGAGAGAGAATGGAAAGAGAGAAGGGGTAGAGAGAGAGAGAGAGAGAGAGAGAGGGAGTAGAGAGAGAAGGGGTAAGAGAGAGAGAGAGAGAGAGAGAGAGAGAGGGAGTAGAGAGAGAAGGGGTAGAGAGAGAGAGAGAGAGAGAGAGAGAGAGAGAGATAGAGAGAATGGGGTAGAGAGAGAGGGGGTAAAGGGAGGAGGTAGAGAGAGAGAGAGAGAGAGAGAGAGAGAGGAGAGAGAGAAGGGGTAGAGAGAGAGGGGGTAAAGGGAGGAGGTAGAGAGAGAGAGAGAGAGAGAGGGGGTAAAGGGAGGAGGTAGAGAGAGAGAGAGAGAGAGAGAGTAGAGAGAGAGACAGAGAGGAGAGGGAGTAGAGAGAGAGAGAGAGAGAGAGAGACATATTTCCCTCAGATTACACAGATCCACAAAGAATTCGAAAACAAATCCAATTTTGATAAACTCCCATATCTACTGGGTGAAATTCCACAGTGTGCCATCACAGCAGCAAGATTTGTGACCTGTTGCCACGAGAAAAGGGCAACCAGTGAAGAACAAACACCATTGTAAATACAACCCATATTTATGCTTATTTATTTTATCTTGTGTCCTTTAGCCATTTGTACATTGTTAGAACACTGTATATATATATAATATGACATGTGTAATGTCTTTACTGTTTTGAAACTTCTGTATGTGTAATGTTTACTGTTAATTTTTGTTGTTTTTCACTTTATATATTCACTTTGTATGTTGTCTACCTCACTTGCTTTGGCAATGTTAACACATGTTTCCCATGCCAATAAAGCCCTTGAATTGAATTGAATTGAATTGAGAGAGAGTAGAGAGAGAAGGGGTAGAGAGAGAGGGGGTAAAGGGAGGAGGTAGAGAGAGAGAGAGAGAGAGAGAGAGAGAGAGGGAGAGAGAGAGACAGAGAGAGAGAGAGAGAGAGAGAGAGAGAGACAGAGAGAGAGAGGGAGAGAGAGAGAGAGAGAGAGAGAGAGAGTAGAGAGAGAAGGAGAGAGAGAGAGAGAGAGAGAGAGAGAGAGAGAGAGAGAGAGAGAGGGAGAGAGAGAGAGACAGAGAGAGAGAGGGAGAGAGAGAGAGACAGAGAGAGAGAGAGTAGAGAGAGAGACAGAGAGAGAGAGGGAGTAGAGAGAGAGAGAGAGAGAGAGTAGAGAGAGAAGGGGTAGAGAGAGAGGGGTAAAGGAGGAGGTAGAGAGAGAGAGAGAGAGAGAGAGTAGAGAGAGAAGGGGTAGAGAGAGAGGGGGTAAAGGGAGGAGGTAGAGAGAGAGATGAGAGAGAGAGGGAGGGAGAGAAAGAGAGAGACAGAGAGAGAGAGAGAGTGGGTAGAGAGAGAAGGGGTAGAGAGAGAGAGTGAGTAGAGAGAGAGGGGGGTAGAGAGAAAGAAGGGGTAGAGAGAGAGAGGGGGGGTAGAGAGAGAAGGGGTAGAGAGAGAGAGAGTGAGTAGAGAGAGGGGGGGTAGAGAGAGAGAAGGAGTAGAGAGAGAGAGTGAGTAGAGAGAGAGAGGGGGTAGAGAGAGAGAGAAGGGGTAGAGAGAGAGAGGGGGTAGAGAGAGAAGGGGTAGAGAGAGAGAGAGGGGGTAGAGAGAGAGAGAGGGGTAGAGAGAGAGAGTGGGTAGAGAGAGCGAGGGGGTAGAGAGAGAGCGGGTAGAGAGAGAGAGGGGGGTAGAGAGAGAGTGGGTAGAGAGAGGGAGGGTAGAGAGAGGGAGGGTAGAGAGAGGGAGGGTAGAGAGAGGGAGGCGGAGAGAGAGGGAGGGTAGAGAGAGGGAGGGTAGAGAGAGGGAGGGGGAGAGAGAGGGAGGGTAGAGAGAGGGAGGGTAGAGAGAGAGAAGGGGTAGAGAGAGGGAGGGGAGGAGAGAGAGGGAGGGTAGAGAGAGGGAGGGGGAGAGAGAGGGAGGGGGAGAGAGAGGGAGGGTAGAGAGAGGGAGGGTAGAGAGAGGGAGGGGGAGAGAGAGGGAGGGTAGAGAGAGGGAGGGTAGAGAGAGGGAGGGGGAGAGAGAGGGAGGGTAGAGAGAGGGAGGGTAGAGAGAGAGAAGGGGTAGAGAGAGGGAGGGGGGGAGAGAGAGGGAGGGTAGAGAGAGGGAGGGGGAGAGAGAGGGGGGTAGAGAGAGGGAGGGGGAGAGAGAGAGAGACGGGTAGAGAGAGGGAGGGGGTAAAGGGAGGAGGGAGAGAGAGAGAGAGAGAGAGAGAGAGAGAGAAGGGGTAGAGAGAGAGGGGGTAAAGGGAGGAGGTAGAGAGAGAGAGAGAGAGAGAGGGGGTAGAGAGAGAGGGGGTAAAGGGAGGAGGTAGAGAGAGAGAGAGAGAGAGTAGAGAGAGAGACAGAGAGAGAGAGGGAGTAGAGAGAGAGAGAGAGAGAGAGAGAGAGACATATTTCCCTCAGATTACACAGATCCACAAAGAAGAAAACAAATCCAATTTTGAAAACTCCCATATCTACTGGGTGAAATTCCACAGTGTGCCATCACAGCAGCAAGATTTGTGACCTGTTGCCACGAGAAAAGGGCAACCAGTGAAGAACAAACACCATTGTAAATACAACCCATATTTATGCTTATTTATTTTATCTTGTGTCCTTTAGCCATTTGTACATTGTTAGAACACTGTATATATATATAATATGACATTTGTAATGTCTTTACTGTTTTGAAACTTCTGTATGTGTAATGTTTACTGTTAATTTTTGTTGTTTTTCACTTTATATATTCACTTTGTATGTTGTCTACCTCACTTGCTTTGGCAATGTTAACACATGTTTCCCATGCCAATAAAGCCCTTGAATTGAATTGAATTGAATTGAGAGAGAGTAGAGAGAGAAGGGGTAGAGAGAGAGGGGGTAAAGGGAGGAGGTAGAGAGAGAGAGAGAGAGAGAGAGGGAGTAGAGAGAGAGACAGAGAGAGAGAGAGAGTAGAGACAGAGAGAGAGAGGGAGAGAGAGAGAGAGAGAGAGAGAGAGAGAGAGAGAGTAGAGAGAGAAGGGGTAGAGAGAGAGAGAGAGAGAGAGAGAGAGAGAGAGAGAGAGAGAGAGAGAGAGAGGGAGTAGAGAGAGAGACAGAGAGAGAGAGAGTAGAGAGAGAGACAGAGAGAGAGAGGGAGTAGAGAGAGAGAGAGAGAGAGAGTAGAGAGAGAAGGGGAGAGAGAGGGGTAGAGAGAGGGAGGGGGTAGAGAGAGAGGGGGTAGAGAGAGAGGGGGGTAGAGAGACTGAAAAATAAAGCTGCTTTATGGGCCTGATAGAGTGTGTTCCTATCAGGGGCCATGCTGCATTAATCTAGTAGTCGCTCCTATTCTCTGTGTTACCATGAACCAGCAGCTGGGAACCCATGTGGAGGCAGTGTCTTCTACATGGAACCAGTCATGAAGCAGCCGAGGTAAAATATCAGAAAACAGCATCGGCTAGCCCCCTACTTTTTTCAATTTCTGCCTGAAGACATACGCAAATCTAACTGCCTGTAGCTCAGGCCCAGGACCAAGGATATGCATATTCTTGGTTTCATTTGAAAGAAAACACTCTGAAGTTTGTGTAAATGTGAATTGAATGTAGGAGAATACAACACAATAGATCTGGTTTAGATAATACAATGAAAAAACCATACATTTTTTCATTTTTATGTTGTATCATCATCTTTAAAATGAACAAGACAAAACAAACATTCAGATAGGATGATGGGGACAATTGCAGTGAAAACCATAAGAGGGCAACAGTACTTGTGCAACGTTTCAGAATGATAACTTCCAAAATGATAGTACAACAGGAGGGTGGATTATAAAACCTAGGACAACAGGAGGGTGGATTATAAAACCTAGGACAACAGGAGGGTGGATTATAAAACCTAGGACAACAGGAGGGTGGATTATTAAACCTAGGACAACAGGAGGGTGGATTATAAAACCTAGGACAACAGGAGGGTGGATTATAAAACCTAGGACAACAGGAGGGTGGATTGTAGAACCTACGACAACAGGAGGGTGGAATTGAGAACCTAGGACAACAGGAGGGTGGTATTTAGAACCGAAAACCAAAGGAGGGTGGAACATTAAACCTAGGACAACAGGAGGTTGGAATGTAGAGCCTAGAAAAACAATGGTAGACTATAAAATCTAGGACAACAGGAGGGTGGAATGATGAACCTACGACAACAGGAGGGTGGAATGATGAACCTACGACGACAGGAGGATGGCAAACTGCTTGTCCTGCTAAAACAGATGACATACTGCTGGTCCTGCTATAACAGATGACATACTGCTGGTCCTGCTAAAACAGATGACATACTGCTGGTCCTGCTAAAACAGATGACATACTGCTGGTCCTACTAAAACAGATGACATACTGCTGGTCCTACTAAAACAGATGACATACTGCTGGTCCTGCTATAACAGATGACATACTGCTGGTCCTGCTAAAACAGATGACATACTGCTGGTCCTACTAAAACAGATGACATACTGCTGGTCCTACTAAAACAGATGACATACTGCTGGTCCTGCTATAACAGATGACATACTGCTGGTCCTGCTATAACAGATGACATACCGCTGGTCCTGCTATAACAGATGACATACCGCTGGTCCTGCTATAACAGATGACATACTGCTGGTCCTATTTAAACAGATGACATACTGCTGGTCCTGCTATAACAGATGACACACACCTGGTCCTGCTATAACAGATGACATACTGCTGGTCCTGCTATAACAGATGACATACTGCTGGTCCTATTTTAACAGATGACATCCTGCTGGTCCTGCTATAACAGATGACATACTGCTGGTCCTATTTAAACAGATGACATACTGCTGGTCCTGCTATAACAGATGACATACTGCAGGTCCTGCTAAAACAGATGACATACTGCTGGTCCTGCTATAACAGATGACATACTGCTGGTCCTGCTAAAACAGATGATATACTGCTGGTCCTGCTATAACAGATGACATACTGCTGGTCCTGCTATAACAGATGACATACTGCTGGTCCTGCTATAACAGATGACATACTGCTGGTCCTGCTATAACAGATGACATACTGCTGGTCCTGCTATAACAGATGACATACTGCTGGTCCTGCTATAACAGATGACAAACAGCTGGTCCTGCTATAACAGATGACATACTGCTGGTCCTGCTATAACAGATGACATACTGCTGGTCCTGCTAAAACAGATGACATACTGCTGGTCCTATTTAAACAGATGACATACTGCTGGTCCTGCTATAACAGATGACACACACCTGGTCCTGCTATAACAGATGACATACTGCTGGTCCTGCTATAACAGATGACATACTGCTGGTCCTGCTATAACAGATGACATACTGCTGGTCCTGCTAAAACAGATAAAACAGATGACATACTGCTGGTCCTATTTAAACAGATGACATACTGCTGGTCCTGCTAAAACAGATGATATACTGCTGGTCCTGCTATAACAGATGACATACTGCTGGTCCTGCTATAACAGATGACATACTGCTGGTCCTGCTATAACAGATGACATACTGCTGGTCCTGCTATAACAGATGACATACTGCTGGACCTGTTATAACAGATGACATACTGCTGGTCCTGCTATAACAGATGACAAACAGCTGGTCCTGCTATAACAGATGACATACTGCTGGTCCTGCTATAACAGATGACATACTGCTGGTCCTGCTAAAACAGATGACATACTGCTGGTCCTATTTAAACAGATGACATACTGCTGGTCCTGCTATAACAGATGACACACACCTGGTCCTGCTATAACAGATGACATACTGCTGGTCCTGCTATAACAGATGACATACTGCTGGTCCTGCTATAACAGATGACATACTGCTGGTCCTGCTAAAACAGATGACATACTGCTGGTCCTATTTAAACAGATGACATACTGCTGGTCCTGCTATAACAGATGACATACTGCTGGTCCTGCTATAACAGATGACATACTGCTGGACCTGCTATAACAGATGACATACTGCTGGTCCTGCTATAACAGATGACAAACAGCTGGTCCTGCTATAACAGATGACATACTGCTGGTCCTGCTATAACAGATGACATACTGCTGGTCCTGCTAAAACAGATGACATACTGCTGGTCCTATTTAAACAGATGACATACTGCTGGTCCTGCTATAACAGATGACACACACCTGGTCCTGCTATAACAGATGACATACTGCTGGTCCTGCTATAACAGATGACATACTGCTGGTCCTGCTATAACAGATGACATACTGCTGGTCCTGCTAAAACAGATGACATACTGCTGGTCCTATTTAAACAGATGACATACTGCTGGTCCTGCTATAACAGATGACGTACTGCTGGTCCTGCTAAAACAGATGACATACTGCTGGTCCTGCTATAACAGATGACATACTGCTGGTCCTGCTATAACAGATGACATACTGCTGGTCCTGCTATAACAGATGACAAACAGCTGGTCCTGCTATAACAGATGACATACTGCTGGTCCTGCTATAACAGATGACATACTGCTGGTCCTGCTAAAACAGATGACATACTGCTGGTCCTACTAAAACAGATGACATACTGCTGGTCCTGCTATAACAGATGACGTACTGCTGGTCCTGCTAAAACAGATGACATCCTGCTGGTCCTGCTATAACAGATGACATACTGCTGGTCCTGCTATAACATATGACATACTGCTGGTCCTGCTATAACAGATGACATACTGCTGGTCCTGCTATAACAGATGACATACCGCTGGTCCTGCTATAACAGATGACATACTGCTGGTCCTATTTAAACAGATGACATACTGCTGGTCCTGCTATAACAGATGACACACACCTGGTCCTGCTATAACAGATGACATACTGCTGGTCCTATTTAAACAGATGACATCCTGCTGGTCCTGCTATAACAGATGACATACTGCTGGTCCTGCTATAACAGATGACATACTGCTGGTCCTGCTATAACAGATGACAAACAGCTGATCCTGCTATAACAGATGACATACTGCTGGCCCTGCTAAAACAGATGACATACTGCTGGTCCTGCTATAACAGATGACATACTGCAGGTCCTGCTATAACAGATGACATACTGCAGGTCCTGCTAAAACAGATGACATACTGCTGGTACTATTTAAACAGATGACATACTGCTGGTCCTGCTATAACAGATGACATACTGCTGGTCCTGCTATAACAGATGACATACTGCTGGTCCTATTTAAACAGATGACATACTGCTGGTCCTGCTATAACAGATGACATACTGTAGGTCCTGCTAAAACAGATGACATACTGCTGGTCCTGCTATAACAGATGACATACTGCTGGTCCTGCTAAAACAGATGATATACTGCTGGTCCTGCTATAACAGATGACATACTGCTGGTCCTGCTATAACAGATGACATACTGCTGGTCCTGCTATAACAGATGACAAACAGCTGGTCCTGCTATAACAGATGACATACTGCAGGTCCTGCTAAAACAGATGACAAACAGCTGGTCCTGCTATAACAGATGACATACTGCTGGTCCTGCTATAACAGATGACATACTGCTGGTCCTGCTAAAACAGATGACATACTGCTGGTCCTGCTAAAACAGATGACTTACTGCTGGTCCTACTAAAACAGATGACATACTGCTGGTCCTACTAAAACAGATGACATACTGCTGGTCCTGCTATAACAGATGACATACTGCTGGTCCTGCTAAAACAGATGACATACTGCTGGTCCTACTAAAACAGATGACATACTGCTGGTCCTACTAAAACAGATGACATACTGCTGGTCCTGCTATAACAGATGACATGCTGCTGGTCCTGCTAAAACAGATGACATACTGCTGGTCCTACTAAAACAGATGACATACTGCTGGTCCTGCTATAACAGATGACATACTGCTGGTCCTGCTAAAACAGATGACATACTGCTGGTCCTACTAAAACAGATGACATACTGCTGGTCCTGCTATAACAGATGACGTACTGCTGGTCCTGCTAAAACAGATGACATCCTGCTGGTCCTGCTATAACAGATGACATACTGCTGGTCCTGCTATAACATATGACATACTGCTGGTCCTGCTATAACAGATGACATACTGCTGGTCCTGCTATAACAGATGACATACCGCTGGTCCTGCTATAACAGATGACATACTGCTGGTCCTATTTAAACAGATGACATACTGCTGGTCCTGCTATAACAGATGACACACACCTGGTCCTGCTATAACAGATGACATACTGCTGGTCCTATTTAAACAGATGACATCCTGCTGGTCCTGCTATAACAGATGACATACTGCTGGTCCTGCTATAACAGATGACATACTGCTGGTCCTGCTATAACAGATGACATACTGCTGGTCCTGCTATAACAGATGACAAACAGCTGATCCTGCTATAACAGATGACATACTGCTGGCCCTGCTAAAACAGATGACATACTGCTGGTCCTGCTATAACAGATGACATACTGCTGGTCCTGCTATAACAGATGACATACTGCAGGTCCTGCTAAAACAGATGACATACTGCTGGTACTATTTAAACAGATGACATACTGCTGGTCCTGCTATAACAGATGACATACTGCTGGTCCTGCTATAACAGATGACATACTGCTGGTCCTGCTATAACAGATGACATACTGCTGGTCCTGCTATAACAGATGACATACTGCTGGTCCTGCTATAACAGATGACATACTGCTGGTCCTGCTATAACAGATGACATACTGCTGGTCCTGCTATAACAGATGACAAACAGCTGGTCCTGCTATAACAGATGACATACTGCAGGTCCTGCTAAAACAGATGACAAACAGCTGGTCCTGCTATAACAGATGACATACTGCTGGTCCTGCTATAACAGATGACATACTGCTGGTCCTGCTAAAACAGATGACATACTGCTGGTCCTGCTAAAACAGATGACTTACTGCTGGTCCTACTAAAACAGATGACATACTGCTGGTCCTA
>NC_056432.1:4449744-4451380 GCF_018296145.1 Oncorhynchus tshawytscha
AGTGTGACTCCAAATCCAGACCTCCATGGGTTGATCAATTTGATTTCCATTGATAATTTTTGTGTGATTTTGTTGTCAGCACATTCAACTATGTAAAGAAAAAAGTATTTAATAAGAAAATTTCATTCATTCAGATCTAGGATGTGTTATTTTAGTGTTCCCTTTATTTTTTTGAGCAGCGTATATATATTTATTTAGTTATATGTATTTTTGTGCTTGGTAGCGTCAGCTAGCGCTAGTCGGCTGAACCTGCACCAAAACGCAGGTATTTTTCATCCTATAGGTCATTCTCCATCTTCTTTTTAAATAATGAGCCAACATGTTTTCAGACCTTTTAGTTCCATGACTGATGAAAACTCCTATTCTCATGGTCTTCTCTCATCTCTCTGCAGCAGAAATATAGTGAGCAATGTGTTCGGAACATCAAAATCGTAATAAATATTGTATCGGAATCTAAGTATCGTGAGTTCCCTGGCAATTACTAGCTCTAGTGGCGTTAAGGACTCACATACAGTACCTGCTTCTCCTGTACTGTCAATCTGGGCTGGTTTCTGATGTGGAGTCTTAACGGTATAGTTACTGTACTGTAGTCTCTGATGTGGAGTCTTAACGGTATAGTTACTGTACTGTACTGTAGTCTCTGATGTGGAGTCGTAACGGTATAGTTACTGTACTGTAGTCTCTGATGTGGAGTCTTAACGGTATAGTTACTGTACTGTACTGTAGTCTCTGATGTGGAGTCTTAACGATATAGATACTGTAGTCTCTGATGTGGAGTCTTAATGGTATAGTTACTGTACTGTAGTCTCTGATGTGGAGTCTTAACGGTATAGTTACTGTACTGTAGTCTCTGATGTGGAGTCTTAACGGTATAGTTACTGTACTGTACTGTAGTCTCTGATGTGGAGTCGTAACGGTAGTCTCTGATGTGGAGTCTTAACGATAGTCTCTGATGTGGAGTCTTAACGGTATAGTTACTGTACTGTACTATAGTCTCTGATGTGGAGTCTTAACGGTATAGTTACTGTACTGTACTGTAGTCTCTGATGTGGAGTCTTAACGGTATAGTTACTGTACTGTAGTCTCTGATGTGGAGTCTTAACGGGTATAGTTACTGTACTGTAGTCTCTGATGTGGAGTCTTAACGGTATAGTTACTGTACTGTAGTCTCTGATGTGGAGTCTTAACGGTATAGTTACTGTACTGTAGTCTCTGATGTGGAGTCTTAACGGGTATAGATACTGTACTGTAGTCTCTGATGTGGAGTCTTAACGGTATAGTTACTGTACTGTAGTCTCTGATGTGGAGTCTTAACGGTATAGTTACTGTACTGTAGTCTCTGATGTGGAGTCTTAACGGTATAGTTACTGTACTGTAGTCTCTGATGTGGAGTCTTTATAGTTACTGTACTGTAGTCTCTGATGTGGAGTCTTAACGGTATAGTTACTGTACTGTAGTCTCTGATGTGGAGTCTTAAGTCTCTGATGTGGAGGTATAGTTACTGTACTGTAGTCTCTGATGTGGAGTCTTAACGGTATAGTTACTGTACTGTAGTCTCTGATGTGGAGTCTTAACGGTATAGTTACTGTACTGTAGTCTCTGATGTGGAGTCTTAACGGGTATAGTTACTGTACTG
>NC_056432.1:4456480-4459155 GCF_018296145.1 Oncorhynchus tshawytscha
TGTCTCTGTCTCTGTCTCTCTCTCTCTCTCTCTCTCTCTCTTCCCATCTCTTTTTCTCTCTCTCTCTCTCTCTCTCTCTCTCTCTCTCTCTCTGTCTCTCTGTCTCTGTCTCTGTCTCTCTCTCTCTCTCTCTCTTCCCATCTCTGTCTCTCTTTCTCTTTCTCTCCCTCTCTCTCTCTCTCTCTCTCTCTCTCTCTCTCTCTCTCTCTCTCTCTCTCTCTCTCTCTCTCTCTGTCTCTGTCTCTCTCTCTCTCTCTCTCTCTCTCTCTCTCTTCCCATCTCTTTCTCTCCCTCTCTCTCTCTCTCTCTCTCTCTCTCTCTCTCTCTCTGTCTCTGTCTCTGTCTCTCTCTCTCTCTCTCTCTCTCTCTCTCTCTCTTCCCATCTCTTTCTCTCTCTCTCTCTCTCTCTCTCTCTCTCTCTCTCTCTCTGTCTCTCTGTCTCTGTCTCTGTCTCTCTCTCTCTCTCTCTCTCTTCCCATCTCTGTCTCTCTTTCTCTTTCTCTCCCTCTCTCTCTCTCTCTCTCTCTCTCTCTCTCTCTCTCTCTCTCTCTCTCTCTCTCTCTCTCTCTCTCTCTGTCTCTGTCTCTCTCTCTCTCTCTCTCTCTCTCTCTTCCCATCTCTTTTTCTCTCTCTCTCTCTCTCTCTCTCTCTCTCTCTCTCTGTCTCTCTGTCTCTGTCTCTGTCTCTCTCCTCTCTCTCTCTCTCTCTCTCTTCCCATCTCTTTCTCTCTCTCTCTCTCTCTCTCTCTCTCTCTCTCTCTCTCTCTTCCCATCTTTCTCTCTCTCTCTCTCTCTCTCTCTCTCTCTCTCTCTCTCTCTCTCTCTCTCTCTCTCTCTCTCTCTCTCTCTCTCTCTCTCTCTCTCTCAATTCAATTCAATTCAATTCAAGGGCTTTATTGGCATGGGAAACATGTGTTAACATTGCCAAAGCATGTGAGGTAGATAATATATAAAGTGAAATAAACAATAAAAATTAACAGTAAACATTACACATACAGAAGTTTCAAAACAATAAAGACATTACAAGTGTCATATTATATATATATATACAGTGTTTTAACAATGTACAAATGGTAAAGGACACAAGATAAAATAAATAAGCATAGATATGGGTTGTATTTACAATGGTGCGTGTTCTTCTCTGGTTGCCCTTTTCTTGTGGCAACAGGTCACAAATCTTGCTGCTTTGATGGCACACTGTGGAATTTCACCCAGTAGATATGGGAGTTTTTCAAAATTGGATTTGTTTTCGAATTCTTTGTGGATCTGTGTAATCTGAGGCAAATATGTCTCTCTAATATGGTCATACATTGGGCAGGAGGTTAGGAAGTGCAGCTCAGTTTCCACCTCATTTTGTGGGCAGTGAGCACATAGCCTGTCTTCTCTCTCTCTCTCTCTGTCTCTGTTTCTGTCTCTGTCTCTGTCTGTCTCTCTCCCTCTGTCTCTGTCTCTGTCTCTCTCTCTCTCTCTCTCTCTCTCTCTCTGTCTCTCTGTCTCTGTCTCTGTCTCTCTCCCTCTCTCAATCAATTATCAATCAATTCAAGGGCTTTATTGGCATGGGAAACATGTGTTAACATTGCCAAAGCAAGTGAGGTAGACAACATACAAAGTGAATATATAAAGTGAAAAACAACAAAAATGAACAGTAAACATTACACATACAGAAGTTTCAAAACAGTAAAGACATTACAAATGTCATATTATATATATACAGTGTTTTAACAATGTACAAATGGTTAAAGGACACAAGATAAAATAAATAAGCATAAATATGGGTTGTATTTACAATGGTGTTTGTTCTTCACTGGTTGCCCTTTTCTCGTGGCAACAGGACACAAATCTTGCTGCTGTGATGGCACACTGTGGAATTTCACCCAGTAGATATGGGAGTTTTTCAAAATTGTGTAATCTGAGGGAAATATGTCTCTCTAATATGGTCATACATTGGGCAGGAGGTTAGGAAGTGCAGCTCAGTTTCCACCTCATTTTGTGGGCAGTGAGCACATAGCCTGTCTTCTCTTGAGAGCCATGTCTGCCTACGGCGGCCTTTCTCAATAGCAAGGCTATGCTCACTGAGTCTGTACATAGTCAAGGCTTTCCTTAATTTTGGGTCAGTCACAGTGGTCAGGTATTCTGCCGCTGTGTACTCTCTGTGTAGTGCCAAATAGCATTCTAGTTTGCTCTGTTTTTTTGTTAATTCTTTCCAATGTGTTAAGTAATTATCTTTTTGTTTTCTCATGATTTGGTTGGGTCTAATTGTGCTGCTGTCCTGGGACTCTGTAGGGTGTGTTTGTGAACAGAGCCCCAGGACCAGCTTGCTTAGGGGACTCTTCTCCAGGTTCATCTCTCTGTAGGTGATGGCTTTGTTGTGGAAGGTTTGTGAATCACTTCCTTTTAGGTGGTTGTAGAATTTAACAGCTCTTTTCTGGATTTTGATAATTAGTGGGTATCGGCCTAATTCTGCTCTGCATGCATTATTTGGTATTCTACGTTGTACAGGAGGATATTTTTGCAGAATTCTGCGTGCAGAGTCTCAATTTGGTGTTTGTCCCATTTTGTGAAGTCTTGGTTGGTGAGCGGACCCCAGACCTCACAACCATAAAGGGCAATGGGCTCTATGACTGATTCAAGTATTTTTAGCCAAATCCTAATTGGTATGTTGAAATTTATGTTTCT
>NC_056432.1:4459255-4499255 GCF_018296145.1 Oncorhynchus tshawytscha
TAGAATCCCCTTCTTGCCTTGTCTCTCAGATCGTTCACAGCTTTGTGGAAGATTCTAGCAGGGGGAGGCCGGGTGCTGCAGACTTTTCTAGTGCCCGCGCCAATTCGTTGATATATATGTTGAAGAGGGTGGGGCTTAAGCTGCATCCCTGTCTAACCCCACAACCCTGTGTGAAGAAATGTGTGTGTTTTTTGCAAATTTTAACCGCACACTTGTTGTTTGTGTACATGGATTTTATAATGTCGTATGTTTTACCCCCAACACCACTTTCCATCAGTTTGTATAGCAGACCCTCATGCCAGATTGAGTCGAAGTCTTTTTTGAAATCAACAAAGCATGAGAAGACTTTGCCTTTGTTTTGGTTTGTTTGGTTGTCAATTAGGGTGTGCAGGGTGAATACATGGTCTGTTGTACGGTAATTTGGTAAAAAGCCAATTTGACATTTGCTCAGTACATTGTTTTCATTGAGGAAATGTACGAGTCTGCTGTTAATAATAATGCAGAGGATTTTCCCAAGGTTACTGTTGACACATATTCCACGGTAGTTATTGGGGTCAAATTTGTCTCCACTTTTGTGGATTGGGGTGATCAGTCCTTGGTTCCAAATATTGGGGAAAATGCCAGAGCTAAGTATGATGTTAAAGAGTTTTAGTATAGCCAATTGGAATTTGTTGTCTGTATATTTGATCATTTCATTGAGGATACCATCAACACCACAGGCCTTTTTGGGTTGGAGGGTTTTTATTTTGTCCTGTAACTCTTTCAATGTAATTGGAGAATCCAGTGGGTTCTGGTAGTCTTTAATAGTTGATTCTAAGATCTGTATTTGATCATGTATATGTTTTTGCTCTTTATTCTTTGTTATAGAGCCAAAAAGATTGGAGAAGTGGTTTACCCATACATCTCCATTTTGGATAGATAATTCTTCGTGTTGTTGTTTGTTTAGTGTTTTCCAATTTTCCCAGAAGTGGTTAGAGTCTATGGATTCTTCAATTGCATTGAGCTGGTTTCTGATGTGCTGTTCCTTCTTTTTCCGTAGTGTATTTCTGTATTGTTTTAGTGATTCACCATAGTGAAGGCGTAGACTCAGGTTTTCCGGGTCTCTATGTTTTTGGTTGGACAGGTTTCTCAATTTCTTTCTTAGATTTTTGCATTCTTCATCAAACCATTTGTCATTATTGTTAATTTTCTTCGGTTTTCTATTTGAGATTTTTAGATTTGATAGGGAAGCTGAGAGGTCAAATATACTGTTAAGATTTTCTACTGCCAAGTTTACACCTTCACTATTACAGTGGAACGTTTTACCCAGGAAATTGTCTAAAAGGGATTGAATTTGTTGTTGCCTAATTGTTTTTTGGTAGGTTTCCAAACTGCATTCCTTCCATCTATAGCATTTCTTAATGTTACTCAGTTCCTTTGGCTTTGATGCCTCATGATTGAGTATTGCTCTGTTTAAGTAGACTGTGATTTTGCTGTGGTCTGATAGGGGTGTCAGTGGGCTGACTGTGAACTCTCTGAGAGACTCTGGGTTGAGGTCAGTGATAAAGTAGTCTACAGTACTACTGCCAA
Organism: Oncorhynchus tshawytscha; assembly: GCF_018296145.1. Taxonomy (NCBI): domain Eukaryota; kingdom Metazoa; phylum Chordata; class Actinopteri; order Salmoniformes; family Salmonidae; genus Oncorhynchus; species Oncorhynchus tshawytscha. The sequence continues at coordinate 4,460,825 of NC_056432.1, forward strand.
GAGATGAGCTATAGGTGTATCTACCATAGGAGTCCCCTCGAAGCCTACCGTTGACTATGTACATACCCAGCGTGCGACAGAGCTGCAGGAGTTGTGACCCGTTTTTGTTGGTTATGTTGTCATAGTTGTGCCTAGGGGGGCATATGTGGGAGGGAATGCTGTCACCTCCAGGCAGGTGTTTGTCCCCCTGTGTGCTGAGGGTGTCAGGTTCTTGTCCGGTTCTGGCATTTAGGTCGCCACAGACTAGTACATGTCCCTGTGCCTGGAAATGATTGATTTCCCCCTCCAGGATGGAAAAGCTGTCTTCATTAAAATATGGGGATTCTAGTGGGGGGATATAGGTAGCACACAGGAGGACATTTTTCTCTGTTAGGATAATTTCCTTTTGAATTTCTAGCCAAATGTAGAATGTTCCTGTTTTGATTAATTTAATGGAGTGAGTTAGGTCTGCTCTATACCAAATTAGCATACCCCCTGAGTCCCTTCCCTGTTTCACACCTGGTAGTTTGGTGGATGGGACTACCAGCTCTCTGTAACCTAGAGGGCAACCAGTGGGTCCGTCTCCTCTATACCAGGCTTCTTGCAGGATGACAATGTCTGTGTTACCAATTTCTTTGGTGAAGTCCGGGTCTCTCTCTCTCTCTCTCTCTCTCTCTCTCTCTCTCTCTCTCTCTCTCTATCTCTCTCTCTCTCTCTGCGGATGGCAGATGTAACATACCCTGTCGCTGCTCTGTCTGCTTAGATACCGCCTCATTTCTGCTTACGTTAATCTCCATAGGATGTACATGCGTCAATATAAACACTGCTGCTTACCCAGAGTCCATCTCTCCTAATCCGCTATTCCATTATCTAAATCTACCTAAGAACCACCCACCCATGTCAGTCAGTCAACAATACAGTATAAACGCATCATGCAAGATTTTAAAGAGGTACTGTTCATATAAGGAAATCAGTCAATTGAAATAGATTCATTAGGTCCTGGATCAGAAAACCAGTCAGTATCTGGTGTGGTTTAGAAAACCAGTCAGTATCTGGTGTGACCACCATTTGCCTCATGCAGCGCAACACATTTCCTTCACATAGAGTTGATCAGGCTGTTGATTGTAGCCTGTGGAATGTTGTCCCACTCCTCTTCAAATGGCTGTTGCTGGATATTGGCGGGAAACTGGAACACGCTACCGTACACGTTCTAATCCTGAAAATGTTAGTCAGACTCATAATCCAGGAGTAATGATGTCTCCAGAGAAATGCAATGATCATTTGTGGGTGACATTTTCATTTAAAAAAAAAATAAAGTATCAGTGTGTGTGTGTGTGTGTGTGTGTGTGTGTGTGTGTGTGTGTGTGTGTGTGTGTGTGTGTGTGTGTGTGTGTGTGTGTGTGTGCATGGCTTTAGAGGGGGGAGAGAATTAGTCTGAGCTGTCATGTGATGGAAGGACATAGAATGGAATAGAATGGAATAGAATGGGTCTACTGTAATCCTACTGTTGACTTGTATCATGGAAACTGCTGTTGCTATGATATTTTGGATAGAGGGGAGGAGATAGAGAGGAGAACAGAGGGGAGAGGAAGGGAGGAGAACAGAGAGGAGGGGATAGAGAGGGGAGGAAAGGAGGAGACAGAGAGGGGGGATAGAGAGGAGGGGAAGGGAGGAGAACAGAGAGGAGGGGATAGAGAGGAGAGGAAGGGAGGAGACAGAGATGAGGAGATAGAGAGGAGACGAAGAGAGGAGACAGAGAGGAGGGGATAGAGAGGAGAACAGAGGGGAGGAGATAGAGAGGAGAGGAAGGGAGGAGACAGAGGGGAGGGGATAGAGAGGAGAGGAAGGAAGGGAGGAGACAGAGATGAGCGGATAGAGAGGAGAGGAAGGGAGGAGACAGAGATGAGGAGATAGAGAGGAGAGGAAGGGAGGAGACAGAGGGGAGGGGATAGAGAGGAGAACAGAGGGGAGGAGATAGAGAGGAGAGGAAGGGAGGAGACAGAGGGGAGGGGATAGAGAGGAGAACAGAGGGGAGGAGATAGAGAGGAGAGGAAGGGAGGAGACAGAGGGGAGGGGATAGAGAGGAGAACAGAGGGGAGGAGATAGAGAGGAGAGGAAGGGAGGAGACAGAGGGGAGGGGATAGAGAGGAGAACAGAGGGGAGGAGATAGAGAGGGGAGGAAGGGAGGAGACAGAGGGGAGGGGATAGAGAGGAGAACAGAGGGGAGGAGATAGAGAGGAGAGGAAGGGAGGAGACAGAGGGGAGGGGATAGAGAGGAGAACAGAGGGGAGGAGATAGAGAGGAGAGGAATGGAGGAGACAGAGGGGAGGGGATAGAGAGGAGAACAGAGGGGAGGAGATAGAGAGGAGAGGAAGGGAGGAGACAGAGAGGAGGGGATAGAGAGGAGAACAGAGGGGAGGAGATAGAGAGGAGAGGAAGGGAGGAGACAGAGGGGAGGGGATAGAGAGGAGAGGAAGGGAGGAGACAGAGAGGAGGGGATAGAGAGGAGAGGAAGGGAGGAGACAGAGGGGAGGGGATAGAGAGGGGAGGAAGGGAGGAGACAGAGGGGAGGGGATAGAGAGGAGAACAGAGGGGAGGAGATAGAGAGGAGAGGAAGGGAGGAGACAGAGGGGAGGGGATAGAGAGGAGAACAGAGGGGAGGAGATAGAGAGGAGAGGAAGGGAGGAGACAGAGGGGAGGGGATAGAGAGGAGAACAGAGGGGAGGAGATAGAGAGGAGAGGAAGGGAGGAGACAGAGGGGAGGGGATAGAGAGGAGAACAGAGGGGAGGAGATAGAGAGGAGAGGAAGGGAGGAGACAGAGGGGAGGGGATAGAGAGGAGAACAGAGGGGAGGAGATAGAGAGGAGAGGAAGGGAGGAGACAGAGGGGAGGGGATAGAGAGGAGAACAGAGGGGAGGAGATAGAGAGGAGAGGAAGGGAGGAGACAGAGAGGAGGGGATAGAGAGGAGAGGAAGGGAGGAGACAGAGGGGAGGAGATAGAGAGGAGAGGAAGGGAGGAGACAGAGAGGAGGGGATAGAGAGGAGAGGAAGGGAGGAGACAGAGAGGAGGGGATAGAGAGGAGAGGAAGGGAGGAGACAGAGAGGAGGGGATAGAGAGGAGAGGAAGGGAGGAGACAGAGGGGAGGGGATAGAGAGGGGAGGAAGGGAGGAGACAGAGGGGAGGGGATAGAGAGGAGAACAGAGGGGAGGAGATAGAGAGGAGAGGAAGGGAGGAGACAGAGAGGAGGGGATAGAGAGGAGAGGAAGGGAGGAGACAGAGGGGAGGAGATAGAGAGGAGAGGAAGGGAGGAGACAGAGAGGAGGGGATAGAGAGGAGAGGAAGGGAGGAGACAGAGAGGAGGGGATAGAGAGGAGAGGAAGGGAGGAGACAGAGAGGAGGGGATAGAGAGGAGAGGAAGGGAGGAGACAGAGGGGAGGGGATAGAGAGGAGAACAGAGGGGAGGAGATAGAGAGGAGAGGAATGGAGGAGACAGAGGGGAGGGGATAGAGAGGAGAACAGAGGGGAGGAGATAGAGAGGAGAGGAAGGGAGGAGATAGAGGGGAGGGGATAGAGAGGAGAACAGAGGGGAGGAGATAGAGAGGAGAGGAAGGGAGGAGACAGAGGGGAGGGGATAGAGAGGAGAACAGAGGGGAGGAGATAGAGAGGAGAGGAAGGGAGGAGACAGAGGGGAGGGGATAGAGAGGAGAACAGAGGGGGAGGAGATAGAGAGGAGAGGAATGGAGGAGACAGAGGGGAGGGGATAGAGAGGAGAACAGAGGGGAGGAGATAGAGAGGAGAGGAAGGGAGGAGACAGAGAGGAGGGGATAGAGAGGAGAGGAAGGGAGGAGACAGAGGGGAGGAGATAGAGAGGAGAGGAAGGGAGGAGACAGAGAGGAGGGGATAGAGAGGAGAGGAAGGGAGGAGACAGAGAGGAGGGGATAGAGAGGAGAGGAAGGGAGGAGACAGAGAGGAGGGGATAGAGAGGAGAGGAAGGGAGGAGACAGAGGGGAGGGGATAGAGAGGAGAGGAAGGGAGGAGACAGAGAGGAGGGGATAGAGAGGAGAGGAAGGGAGGAGACAGAGGGGAGGAGATAGAGAGGAGGAAAGAAGGGAGAGGAGGAAAGGAAAGGGAAGAGGAGAGGAGTAGAGACATAACATGTGGTGTTGATTTAATTTGAGCCAAACTGTGCCTGAGCCTGATCTCCACATCTGCAATGACTACAAGATCCACCTTCTAAGCTACAATGGCCTTCACCACCTTGGTGGCATGGATTGTGTATGTCTGTGCCATTCGGAGGGTGAATGGGCAAGACAAAATAGTGTGCCTTTGAACAGGTGTGTGGTAGTAGTTGCCAGGTGCACCGATTTGTGTCAAGAACTGCAACGCTGCTGGGGTTCAACAGTTTCCCATATGGTAACAGTAATGCTATAGAGTAATGCTAACAGTAATGCTATAGAGTAATGCTAACAGTAATGCTATAGAGTAATGCTAACAGTAATGCTATAGAGTAATGCTATAGAGTAATGCTAACAGTAATACTATACAGTAATGCTAACAGTAATGCTATAGAGTAATGTTATACAGAAATGTTATACAGTAATGCTAACAGTAATGCTATGCAGTAATGCTAACAGTAATGTTATACAGTAATGCTAACAGTAATGCTAACAGTAATGCTATACAGTAATGCTATGCAGTAATGCTAACAGTAATGCTATACAGTAATGCTAACAGTAATGCTATACAGTAATGCTATACAGTAATGCTATGCAGTAATGTTATACAGTAATGCTATACAGTAATGCTAACAGTATTGTTATACAGTAATGCTAACAGTAATGCTATAGAGTAATGTTATACAGAAATGTTATACAGTAATGCTATACAGTAATGCTAACAGTAATGCTATACAGTAATGCTATACAGTAATGCTATGCAGTAATGCTATACAGTAATGCTATACAGTAATGCTATGCAGTAATGTTATACAGTAATGCTATACAGTAATGCTAACAGTATTGTTATACAGTAATGCTAACAGTAATGCTATAGAGTAATGTTATACAGAAATGTTATACAGTAATGCTAACAGTAATGCTAACAGTAATGCTAACAGTAATGTTATACAGTAATGCTAACAGTAATGCTAACAGTAATGCTATACAGTAATGCTAACAGTAATGCTATACAGTAATGCTAACAGTAATGCTAACAGTAATGCTAACAGTAATGCTATACAGTAATGCTATACAGTAATGCTATGCAGTAATGTTATACAGTAATGCTATACAGTAATGCTAACAGTATTGTTATACAGTAATGCTAACAGTAATGCTATAGAGTAATGTTATACAGAAATGTTATACAGTAATGCTAACAGTAATGTTATACAGAAATGTTATACAGTAATGCTAACAGTAATGCTAACAGTAATGCTAACAGTAATGTTATACAGTAATGCTATACAGTAATGCTAACAGTAATGGTATACAGTAATGCTAACAGTATTGTTATACAGTAATGCTAACAGTAATGCTAACAGTAATGCTATAGAGTAATGTTCAGTGGTGATTTTCGCATGGAAATCTTTTTGGGGCAAACCCCCCAAGAAATGTGGGATGCATGCCAGCAAACCCACTACACAACACAACACTAAACAACACATGAATGCCTTTAAAAAATATATAGCTGATATAGCTGACTTGCTTAAGCAAATGTGGTGTCTACTGACAATTGAGGTGTACAAACTATGGCATAAGGGGAAGACAAGCGGATAAGAGGCAATCCGTAATTTTGATGAAGACATTAATGAGTGAGTTAGGACGGACGTAGTGAATATAACACTTTTGAAATGTACAGGTACAGAATTCAGAACATGGACCGTTCTTACAGTGTACTCCCTGTACACCAAGTCAGAACCAAAGGATAAATAAAGGGGCATTAAAGCAGACTCTTACGATATTCAATGATGACATTTCTCAAAAACAGTTTATAGGCTACATGTGCACCACCAAGTCAGAACAGTAGGTGAAGTTAAGAGGGGTAAATAGACCAAATTATTAGGGTGAGGCACATGGTGGCGTGGCGGTCCTTCACGGGCAAATTTTGTCATAAAACTTTGTCATAAAAGTCTGGGATTTATGGTGCTTTCAAAACAACTGGTAACTTGAAAAAAAAAAAAGATTGAATCATGCTTTGCAAAGGAAAAAATGTTAAAAAATGCTATACAGTAATGCTATACAGTAATGCTATACAGTAATGCTATAGAGTATTGTTATACAGTAATGCTATACAGTAATGCTATACAGTAATGCTATACAGTAATGTTATACAGTAATGCTATACAGTAATGTTATACAGTAATGCTATACAGTAATGTTATACAGTAATGCTAACAGTATTGTTATACAGTAATGCTAACAGTATTGTTATACAGTAATGCTAACCGTAATGCTAACAGTAATGCTAACAGTAATGCTATACAGTAATGCTATGCAGTAATGCTAACAGTAATGCTATACAGTAATGCTAACAGTAATGCTATACAGTAATGCTATACAGTAATGCTATGCAGTAATGCTATACAGTAATGCTATACAGTAATGCTAACAGTATTGTTATACAGTAATGCTAACAGTAATGCTAACAGTAATGCTAACAGTAATGTTATACAGTAATGCTATACAGTAATGCTAACAGTAATGGTATACAGTAATGCTAACAGTATTGTTATACAGTAATGCTAACAGTATTGTTATACAGTAATGCTAACAGTATTGTTATACAGTAATGCTAACAGAGTGTGTGTATGTGTATGTGTATGTGTATGTGTATGTGTGTGTGTGTGTGTGTGTGTGTGTGTGTGTGTGTGTGTGTGTGTGTGTGTATGTGTGTGTGTGTGTGTGTGTGTGTGTGTGTGTGTTGAAACCTCTGAGGTCTCGTTCAAACACCTACTAGTCCCCAGTGCAGTGGACTCTGATGGTACAGAGGGGGGTTTTACATAAATAAGAAGCAAAATAATAATAATGTGTTTTCCAACAGGCCAATTAATCCTTGTTATTCTGTATTGGGAAGGTTTCATGTCTGGAATCTGAACTCACGAGGAGGCTAGCCCCAATTAGAATCTAGCCCCAATTAGAATCTAGCCCCAATTAGAATCTAGCCCCAATTAGAATCTAGCCCCAATCTAGAATCTAGCCCCAAATAGAATCTAGCCCCAATTAGAATCTAGCCCCAATTAGAATCTAGCCCCAATTAGAATCTAGCCCCAATTAGAATCTAGCCCCAAATAGAATCTATTTATAATCACACACTATATTCTCTTTAATTTGAGTCGTTCGAGGACAGTACACTCCTCTCTATGGTATGCTATATGCTATGGTATACTATATGCTATGGGATGCTATATGCTAAGGTATGCTATATGCTATGGGATGCTATATGCTATGGGATGCTATATGCTATGGGATGCTATATGCTATGGGATGCTATATGCTATGGGATGCTATATGCTATGGTATGCTATATGCTATGGGATGCTATATGCTATGGGATGCTATATGCTATGGGATGCTATATGCTATGGTATGCTATATGCTATGGGATGCTATATGCTATGGGATGCTATATGCTATGGGATGCTATATGCTATGGGATGCTATATGCTATGGGATGCTATATGCTATGGGATGCTATATGCTATGGTATGCTATATGCTATGGTATACTATATGCTATGGGATGCTATATGCTATGGGATGCTATATACTATGGGATGCTATATGCTATGGGATGCTATATGCTATGGTATGCTATATGCTATGGTATGCTATAGAAACACAGAGAAAAAAATAGTTTGGAGAACACTGCCTCGAAGGGGCCCAGCTTTCAAAAATACTGTTTTGGGACCACTGTTGATTGACGTTTTGATGGTGATGAAGATCAGGAGGAGGAAGATGATGATGATGGTTGTATGTGGTGGTGGTGATGATTTGTGTCTGTGGTAGCTACAAGATTAACATTACTCTATTTCCAACCGTGATTTTTGTAGCTCACATCTCGTCTATGTAACCTGGCAACAGTTGATTGTGGTCCATTGCCATAGAGACAGCCTTGTGTTAAATGAAGAGCATTCAGGAGAAGTAGATGTTATTTTGTACTCAATACACTATACCAGACCCATAATGCATTGGGTGTGTAATCTTTTAGGGCGTCCACCTATGGTACTCAAAATGACAAATCGCATTTAGAATTATGGTAATTTATCTTAACAGAACATGCAACTCCTGTAATGGATCAGCCAATAAAACAGGCATTTTAAAACTAATTAAATAATTTTGCATGCCCAATTTTTCAGTTTTTGATTTGTTAAAAAAGTTTGAAATATCCAATAAATGTCGTTCCACTTCATGATTGTGTCCCACTTGTAGTTGATTCTTCACAAAAAAATACAGTTTTATATCTTTATGTTTGAAGCCTGAAATGTGGCAAAAGGTCGCAAAGTTCAAGGGGGGCGAATACTTTCGCAAGGCACTGTAAGTTGTATTTCCATCAATGAATAATAAACATTATTTTGATTTTTATTCTCCCGGACAGTTTGGTCGGCAACAATTTTATTTATCGGTTTTTGGTTTGTAAGTGGACAAAAGCCTGGCAATTACAGGTGTGAGAATAGCAGTCACTTCTTGAATATAGAGCAATTGTACTGTCTATGAAGTCAGATGGTGAGAGAAATCTGTCCGTCCGTCCGTCCGTCTGAGTGAGTTAGCAGGTTGAATAGTTAATATGGAATTAGAGAAAGCTTAGAGTTGTTTTGTTTCCCCAACCTAATCTCTCCACAAACAATCCTGTTCCCTATGAGACTATTGTCTCTGTACACAGCAGCCTATAGCAGAACACTTCATCTGCACATATCTCATTAATTATCCCGAGTGGCGCAGTGGTCTAGGGCACTGCATCTCAGTGAGGCGTCACTACAGACACCCTGGTTCAAATCCAGGCTGTATCACAGCGGTCTAAGGCACTGCATCTCAGTGCTTGAGGCGTCACTACAGACACCCTGGTTCAAATCCAGGCTGTATCACAAACGGCCGTGATTGGGAGTCCCGTAGGGCGGCGCACAATTGGCCCGGCGTCGTCCAGGTTTGGCCGGTGTTTGTTCTTTACCGACTTGCCTAGTAAAATAAAGGTTAAAAAATGAAAATAGCAACAAAATGTCTGCGTGTATGTAGAGTAGGAAACGATCAGGGCGATCCCTCGGATGAACCAGGTGTCACTCATACTTAACGAGCTGGTCAGGGAGGGTTTCTCTGCAGGTACGCTTTTCATACACTGTACTGCCATCTCTTTCTCTCCCTCTCTGTCTCTCTCTGTCTCTCTGTCTCTCTCTGTCTCTGTCTGTCTCTCTCTGTCTCTCTCTCTCTTTCTCTCCCTCTGTCTCTCTCTCTCTCTCTGTCTCTCTATCTCTCTTTCTCTCCCTCTCTGTCTCTCTCTTTCTCTGTCTCTCTGTCTGTCTCTCTCTATCTCTCTGTCTCTGTCTCTCTCTTTCTCTGTCTCTCTGTCTCTCTGTCTCTCTGTCTGTCTCTCTCTATTCAATTCAATTCAATTCAAGGGCTTTATTGGCATGGGAAGGTAGACAACATACAAAGTGAATATATAAAGTGAAAAACAACAAAAATTAACAGTAAACATTACACATACAGAAGTTTCAAAACAGTAAAGACATTACAAATGTCATATTATATATATATACAGTGTTTTAGCAATGTACAAATGTCAATAGCATTTGTACATTGTACATTAGCAATGTCTCTATCTCTCTGTCTCTCTCTTTCTCTGTCTCTCTGTCTCTCTGTCTCTCTGTCTCTCTGTCTCTCTGTCTGTCTCTCTCTTTCTCTCCCTCTGTCTCTGTCTCTCTCTCTGTCTCTCTCCCTCTCTGTCTCTCTCCCTCTCTGTCTGTCTCTCTCTGTCTCTCTCTGTCTGTCTCTCTCTGTCTCTCTGTCTGTCTCTCTCTTTCTCTGTCTCTGTCTCTCTGTCTCTCTCCCTCTCTGTCTGTCTCTCTCTGTCTGTCTCTCTCTTTCTCTCCCTCTCTGTATCTCTGTCTCTCTCCCTCTGTCTGTCTCTCTCTCTGTCTCTCTGTCTGTCTCTCTCTGTCTCTCTGTCTGTCTCTCTCTTTCTCTACCTCTCTGTCTTTCTGTCTCTCTCCCTCTGTCTGTCTCTCTCTGTCTGTCTCTCTCTGTCTCTGTCTGCTTCTCTCTGTCTTTCTCTCCCTCTCTGTCTGTCTCTCTCTTTCTCTCCCTCTCTGCCTCTCTGTCTGTCTCTCTCTGTCTGTCTCTCTCTTTCTCTCCCTCTCTGTCTGTCTCTCTCTCTCTGTCTCTCTCTCTCTCTCTCTCTCTCTCTCTCTCTCTCTCTCTCTCTCTCTCTCTTTCTCAATTCAATTCAATTCAATTCAAGGGCTTTATTGACATGGGAAACATGTGTTAACATTGCCAAAGCAAGTGAGGTAGATAATATATAAAGTGAATATATAAAGTGAAATAAACAATAAAAATTAACAGTAAACATTACACATACAGACGTTTCAAAACAATATAGACATTACAAATGTCATATTATATATATATACAGTGTTTTAACAATGTACAAATGGTTAAAGGACACAAGATAAAATAAATAAGCATAAATATGGGTTGTATTTACAATGGTGTTTGTTCTTCACTGGTTGCCCTTTTCTCGTGGCAACAGGTCACAAATCTTGCTGCTTTGATGGCACACTGTGGAATTTCACCCAGTAGATATGAGAGTTTTTCAAAATTGGGTTTGTTTTCTAAATCTTTGTGGATCTGTGTAATCTGAGGGAAATATGTGTCTCTAACATGGTCATACATTGGGCAGGAGGTTAGGAAGTGCAGCTCAGTTTCCACCTCATTTTGTGGGCAGTGAGCACATAGCCTGTCTTCTCTTGAGAGCCATGTCTGCCTATGGCGGCCTTTCTCAATAGCAAGGCTATGCTCACTGAGTCTGTACATAGTCAAAGCTTTCCTTAATTTTGGGTCAGTCACAGTGGTCAGGTATTCTGCCGCTGTGTACTCTCTGTTTAGGGCCAAATAGCATTCTAGTTTGCTCTGTTTTTTTGTTAATTCTTTCCAATGTGTTAAGTAATTATCTTTTTGTTTTCTCATGATTTGGTTGGGTCTAATTGTGCTGCTGTTCTGGGACTCTGTAGGGTGTGTTTGTGAACAGAGCCCCAGGACCAGCTTGCTTAGGGGACTCTTCTCCAGGTTCATCTCTCTGTAGGTGATGGCTTTGTTGTGGAAGGTTTGGGAATCGCTTCCTTTTAGGTGGTTGTAGAATTTAACGGCTCTTTTCTGGATTTTGATAATTAGTGGGTATCGGCCTAATTCTGCTCTGCATGCATTATTTGGTGTTCTACGTTGTACACTGAGGATATTTTTGCAGAATTCTGCGTGCAGAGTCTCAATTTGGTGTTTGTCCCATTTTGTGAAGTCTTGGTTGGTGAGCGGACCCCAGACCTCACAACCATAAAGGGCAATGGGCTCTATGACTGATTCAAGTATTTTTAGCCAAATCCTAATTGGTATGTTGAAATTTATGTTCCTTTTGATGGCATAGAATGCCCTTCTTGCCTTGTCTCTCAGATCGTTCACAGCTTTGTGGAAGTTACCTGTGGCGCTGATGTTTAGGCCAAGGTATGTATAGTTTTTTGTGTGCTCTAGGGCAACAGTGTCTAGATGGAATTTGTATTTGTGGTCCTGGTGACTGGACCTTTTTTGGAACACCATTATTTTGGTCTTACTGAGATTTACTGTCAGGGCCCAGGTCTGACAGAATCTGTGCATAAGATCTAGGTGCTGCTGTAGGCCCTCCTTGGTTGGTGACAGAAGCACCATATCATCAGCAAATAGCAGACATTTGACTTCGGATTCTAGTAGGGTGAGGCCGGGTGCTACAGTGCTACAGACTGTTCTAGTGCCCGTGCCAATTTGTTGATATATATGTTGAAGAGGGTGGGGCTTAAGCTGCTCTCTCTCTCTTCTCTCTCTTTCTCTCCCTCTCTGTATCTCTGTCTCTCTCTCTCCCTCTCTCTCTCTCTCTCTCTCTCTCTCTCTCTCTCTCTCTCTCTCTCTCTCTCTCTCTCTCTCTCTCTCTCTCTCTCTCTCTCTCTCTCTCTCTCTCTCTCTCTCTCTCTCTCTCTCTCTCTCTCTCTCTCTCTCTGTCTCTGTCTCTGTCTCTGTCTCTGTCTCTCTCTCTCTCTCTCTCTCTCTCTCTTTCTCTCTCTTTCTCTCCCTCTCTGTCTCTCTCTCATGACTCAATATCCAAGTATTTCCTCATCTATAAAGAAATATAATCCATATCCTCCCTGTAGGCTGATAAACCCAACAGTCAGCCACTAGAGGGCACTCGTCAACACATGACCAACTGCTGCTGAGCTGTGATTGGTCAACACAGACTGGAGAGTCTATTCCAGAGGTTCCCAAACTTATTTGTCCCACGACCCCATTTTGATATCTGATCAGTCTCGCAACCCCAAACCGTGTAAAAATAATTGTATAATTAACAGACAATTTTTACTTTTTTTTATTTGGGGCTATGACAGTCAATTAACCCACCCTTCCTAGGCCGTCATTGAAAATAAGAATTTGTTCTTAACTGACTTGCCTAGTTAAATAAAGGTAAAATAAATCAAATTGAAAAACATTCAAACATTATTTCTGATTGTCTTCTCAACTCACTATCACTGTTAATGTGGGGCTATGATGACAGTGAAATGAGTCTGATATAATGTATCGTATCTCACCACCGCTAACGAGATGGGTGTGGCTGGATGTCGCTAAGGAGATGGGTGTGGCTGGATGTCGCTAAGGAGATGGGTGTGGCTGGATGTCGCTAAGGAGATGGGTGTGGCTGGATGTCGCTAAGGAGATGGGTGTGGCTGGATGTCGCTAAGGAGATGGGTGTGGCTGGATGTCGCTAAGGAGATGGGTGTGGCTGGATGTCGCTAAGGAGATGGGTGTGGCTGAATGTCGCTAAGGAGATGGGTGTGGCTAGATGTCGCTAAGGAGATGGGTGTGGCTGGATGTCGCTAAGGAGAAGGGTGTGGCTGGATGTCGCTAAGGAGTGGGTGTGGCTGGATGTACGTCACGTCGGAGCTTCTTAAAGTCAGGGGGCGTGGTCATCTCTGTCTCAAGTCTCATCTCACATTCAACCTGGATGGATATTTGGTTTTAATGCAGACTAGAGCACTGAATCCAGCATCACACAGATATGTGCTGACAAAGGGTACCGTGCGTTTTAATGCTCAGAAGGAGACGGCCCGGATATTCCCTTTTGAGTCAGGTACCAAAACTCCTCCGTAGTGACCCGTGAATGCGTTGTCTGTCACATGACAGCTCGATCATCTGTTCAATTTCACTTACCGGTCAACTGTCAACTGAGCCAGGATCACAGTCAAACGGACTGAGAAGTAGGTCCCAAAGTGCTCTTCCAAGCGTTGGAGGTGAGCAGTCATCACTGGTGTGCAGAGCCGGGTGGCTCTGTACGCTCACTAAGTAAGTTGCATAGGGCCCCGCAAAAAAACGCAAGGGCCCCGCCTCCCCCTCGTGTCGGGGCGGGTGTTAACGGTTACAGCTTGGATGAGAGGATGAAAGCGGCACTATCCTTCTGGTCACAAAAAGAGAAGGAATAACCCCCCCAACATTCCATCCAGAATGTTGTGGGGGGGTTCCGTTAGCGGAACGTGTGTCCTAGATTAACAGCTCACTGGATGGAATGTTGGGGGGGGAGGGGTTAGCGGAACGTGTGTCCTAGACAGGTTTTAACAGCTCACTGGATGGAATGTTGTGGGGGGTTCTGTTAGACCTGTCTAGGACACACAGCTCTGGATGGAACGTTGTGGGGGTTCAGTCTAGAACCCCCCCTAACATTCCATCCAGTGAGCTGTTAATCTAGGACACACGTTCTGCTAACGGAACCCCCTCAACATTCCATCCAGTGAGCTGTTAATCTAGGACACACGTTCTGCTAACGGAACCCCCCAACATTCCATCCAGTGAGCTGTTAATCTAGGACACACGTTCTGCTAACGGAACCCCCCAACATTCCATCCAGTGAGCTGTTAATCTAGGACACACGTTCTGCTAACGGAACCCCCCAACATTCCATCCAGTGAGCTGTTAATCTAGGACACACGTTCCGCTAACGGAACCCCCCCCAACATTCCATCCAGTGAGCTGTTAATCTAGGACACACGTTCTGCTAACGGAACCCCCCAACATTCCATCCAGTGAGCTGTTAATCTAGGACACACGTTCCGCTAACGGAACCCCCCAACATTCCATCCAGTGAGCTGTTAAAAGCCCACCATTCGATCCCATGGCATCCTGTTTTTCATCAATATAACCACGCAGCACACTGAACATCCCCTATGCTGTTTCATGGGAATTGTGAGACAGAACAATATGTCCTTGTGAATAACATCCGCTGACAAGTATAGTGAACAAAATATCAATTGCTAGAAACAAAATCAAGTGGGATGGAACAAAATTGGCCACGTTAGCTACCGACGGCGACATAGCTAGCTGCCTGGTGCGGTGACAACACCATTGCACTGGTCATTCATTCGCACCGGCTTGTCTTTAGATAGTTAATTGGCATTTCGCGGTGACATCCAGATGGTATTTTTGGTATGTGGTACTGGTAGCATCATCAGCACTCTGTAGGGTAGCACCATGGTGTAGCCGGAGGACAGCTAGCTTCCATCCTCCTCTGGGTACACTGACTTCAATACAAAACCTAGGAGGCTCATGGTTCTCACCCTCTTCCATAGACTTTCACAGTAATTATGACAGCTTCCAGAGAACGTCCTCCAGCCTATTTTTTATTTTATTAGGATCCCCGTTAGCTGTTGCAAAAGCAGCAACTACTCTTCCTGGGGTTCCACATAAAACATGAAACATATTACAGAATGACATAATACAGAACATCAATAGACAAGAACAGCTCAAGGACAGAACTACACCATTTTTAAAAAGGCACACGTAGCCTATATATCAATGCATACACACAAACTATCTGGGTCAAACAGGGGAGAGGTGTTTTTAGAAACCAGATTTGCTGTTTATTTGAGCAATATGAGATGGAAGAAAGTTCCATGCAATAATGGCTCTATATAATACTGTACACTTTCTTGAATTTGTAGTCCCCAACGAAGGTGGCCACCAGGCGCCCGTGACAGACAAATACAGGCCATACAACACTGGGATTCAGGGAGTCCGCAGGCTGTCAAAAGTCTGTTACAAAGGCAGAGAGGAGATAAGAATGTGGATTCAGCTTCATAGTCTTGACAACCACACACACACACACACACACACACTCTCTGACCTCTATATCAGCATGACAGTAAAAGGGGACGGAGGCAAGGAGCTGATAGTGGCTCTTCCCAGGAAGACAGAGGGAAGCAGGTCATTTCTGAGTGGATAGATATGTTTCTAACCTCTGTACTTGCATCTGCATGGTATATTCTGTGTGTAGTATGTGTGTATATAAATATATATGTGTGTGTGTGTGTGTGGGGGGTATATACTTCCCCCTTTTTTGAACACCTGCAATCTCAAGCAAAAAAAGCCTTAAATAACAGATAAAGTAATATATATATATATATATATATAATATAATATATATATATATATATACAGTACCAGTCAAAAGCTAAATCAAATAAGCAAAGAGAAACGACAGTCCATCATTATTTTAAGACTTGAAGGTCAGTCAATTCGGAAAATGTCAAGAACTTTGAAAGTGTCTTCAAGTGCAGTTGCAAAAACCATCAAGCGCTATGATGAAACTGGCTCTCATGAGGACCGCCACAGGAAAGGAAGACCCAGAGTTACCTCTGCTGCAGAGGATAAGTTCATTAGAGTTAACTGGCTCTCATGAGGACCGCCACAGGAAAGGAAGACCCAGAGTTACCTCTGTTGCAGAGGATAAGTTCATTAGAGTTACCAGCCTCAGATAGCAGCCGAAAGAAATGCTTCACAGGGTTCAAGTAACAGACGCATCTCAACATCCACTGTTCAGAGGAGACTGAGTGAATCAGGCCTTCATGGTCGAATTGCTGCAAAGAAACCACTACTAAAGGACACCAATGAGAAGAACAGACTTGCGTGGGCCAAGAAACACGAGCAATGGACATTAGACCGGTGGAAATCTGTCTGGTCTGATGAGTCCAAATTTGAGATTTTTGGTTCCAACTTTGTGAGATGCAGAGAAGTTGAATGGATGATCTCTGCATGTGTGGGTGTCACCGTGAAGCATGGAGGACGTGGTGCTATGGTGTGGTGGTGCATTGCTGGTGACACTGTCTGTGATTTATTTATAATTCAAGGCACACTTAACCAGCATTGTTCTGAAGAGTCCAAATTTGAGATTTTTTGTTCCAACCGCCGTGTCTTTGTGAGACGCAGAGTAGGTGAACGGATGATCTGCATATGTGTGGTTCCCACCGTGAAGCATGGAGGAGGAAGTGTGATGGTGCTTTTCTGGTGACACTGTCTGTGATTTATTTAGAATTCAAGGCACACTTAACCAGCATGGCTACCACAGCATTCTGCAGTGATACACCATCCCATCTGGTTTGCACTTAGTGGGACTATCATTTGTTTTTCAACAGGACAATGACCCCACACACATCCAGGCTGTGTAAGGGCTATTTGACCACAAAGGAGAGTGATGGAGTGCTGCATCAGATGACCTGGCCTCCACAATCACCCGACCTCAACCCAATTGAGACAGTTTGAGATGAGGAAAGGCATCCAAGAAGTGCTTAGCATATATGGGAACTCCTTCAAGACTGTTGGAAAAGCATTCCAGGTGAAGCTGGTTGAGAGAATGCCAAGAGTGTGCAAAGCTGTCATCAAGGAATTGGGTGGCTACTTTGAAGGATATTAAATCTTTTTAGTTTGTTTAACACTTTTTTTGGTTACTACATGATTCCATATGTGTTATTTCATAGTGTCTTCACTATTATGGTCCTATGTAGAAAATAGTAAAAAAATAAAGAAAAACCCTTAAATAAGTAGGTGTGGCCAAACTTTTGACTGGTACTGTATATATTATTTTGACATAATGCTGCAGCCAGTCCACAAGGTGGTGCAGCGTCCATCTTACATTCTTTGGGGAGAACTCTACACATGTATCATGCTTGTGTATGGTTTGTGATTAACCCGGGACTCTGCCTCTTCTGAAATAAACTCAGTTTTGTTGTTGTTCTGGATTCTTTGTCATCAGTGCATGTTGTTTTACTTGAGGTTCTTAATGATGTAAATTGGTTCTTAATTATGTTAATTGGCTCTTAATTATGTTAATTGGTTCTTAATTAGGTGAATTGATTGAGGATTTGTTTTTTGCATCTGTTTAGTTTGAATAAGGATCTGTGTTTCTGGAAATAAAGGAATCCAGCTTACTATACTACTACATTAGTAAGGTGTTGGAATATGATTTAAATCTAGGAAATATTATATTTATAGCGTTTTACTGTGGAAGCTCTTGCCTAAATACAGAACGTTTTAGGTTGGGAGAAGAGTCTGGGAGCATCGGCTCTGAAGATGCCTGCAGGAGTGTAAATCATTATCGTCCCTTAGCTGTTTCTGGCCTATTTGATGAGCCTTCTTCTTCGGGATCCCTTGAAACTGGTACAAGGAATAATCAACTGTTTTGGGGGATAGGCAGATTCAACTCCGTATTTAAGGTTTAAAGGTAGAGGGAAGTTGTAGCTTTGTGTGTGTGTGGGGGGTGGGGTGTGGGCCTATGTTGATGCAGCTGGTTGGTGAGAACCTGACTGTATCATAGTATGTTTGGTAGTTCCTCTCCGCTGGTGAGTGTGACAACACAACGCTGCTTCCATCAGGATTGAAATGTGATGCACTGGAATCACAAACAGCCCTTCTCAAACACACTTTTAAAAAACTAACACTGCAGACGCATTTAACAAAGACCACACTGCAGACACATTTAACAAAGACCACACTGCAGACACATTTAATAAAGACCACACTGCAGACACATTTAATAAAGACCACACTGCAGACACATTTAACAAAGACCACACTGCAGACACATTTATAAAAGACCACACTGCAGACACATTTAATAAAGACCACACTGCAGACACATTTAACAAAGACCACACTGCAGACACATTTATAAAAGACCACACTGCAGACACATTTATAAAAGACCACACTGCAGACACATTTATAAAAGACCACACTGCAGACACATTTAATAAAGACCACACTGCAGACACATTTAATAAAGACCACACTGCAGACACATTTATAAAAGACCACACTGCAGACACATTTAATAAAGACCACACTGCAGACACATTTAATAAAGACCACACTGCAGACACATTTAATAAAGACCACACTGCAGACACATTTAATAAAGACCACACTGCAGACACATTTATAAAAGACCACACTGCAGACGCATTTAATAAAGACCACACTGCAGACACATTTAATAAAGACCACACTGCAGATACATTTAATAAAGACCACACTGCAGACACATTTAATAAAGACCATACTGCAGACACATTTAATAAAATCACACTGCAGACACATTTAATAAAGACCACACTGCAGACACATTTAACAAAGACCACACTGCAGACACATTTATAAAAGACCACACTGCAGACACATTTAATAAAGACCACACTGCAGACACATTTAACAAAGACCACACTGCAGACACATTTATAAAAGACCACACTGCAGACGCATTTAATAAAGACCACACTGCAGACGCATTTATAAAAGACCATACTGCAGACACATTTAATAAAATCACACTGCAGACACATAGAGTACATTCAACACATCTATCGGCCAATCGACTTTGGCCGAGATTCAATCCGGGCCGCGCTATAGCACAGGTCACTAGATGACAGTGTATCTTTTTAAAAGGCATTTTCCCTGGCGTTCGCAGAGATCCCATCTATGGTAAAAACCCTGTGCATGTCGGCTTAATCTTCAATGAGTCTTATAGTGCTTATAACGCGGATTGCATTGAAGGCTGGGTTTAAACATCCTGGGTTTAAACATCCTTCAAACAGTGCATAACTAGTGACAATACTTAGAGCTGGACAGCTGTCCTGGTTCCATCACTGCAGATAGACAGACGGACGGACGGACGGACGGACGGACGGACGGACGGGCGGACAGACAGACAGACAGACAGACAGACAGACAGACGGGCGGACGGACGGACGGACGGACGGACGGACAGACAGACAGACGGGCAGACGGGCAGACAGAGAGACAGACACGGCCTCGTAAAATGTCTTCCTCCTGAAGGTGTTTTACAGATTTATCACAGTCATTTATTTTACTAAACAAGGCTCAGGGGATTCCTGTGTTCTGAGTCTTGAATCATTCATTAGAATTCCTTGTTAGACTGAGAATTAGAATTCCCCCCCCCCCAACAAGGCTCAAAGTCTAATATGAGGGTCTTTCACTCGAGCTAATTAAGCATTGTGTGTGTGTGTGTGTGTGTGTGTGTGTGTGTGTGTGTGTGTGTGTGTGTGTTAATATATTTAGGCTTAGTCTAATATGGTGTTCCTTGAATAGGCTCAAAGTCTAATATGAGGGTCTTTCACTAGAGCTAATTAAGCATTGTGTGTGTGTGTGTGTGTGTGACTGTGTGTAATATATTTATGCTCAGTCTAATATGGTGATCCTTGAATAGATCTGATCGTTGATGGTCAGAATTAAGGATTTGAACCCGGGTTGGTTAAATGTGAAGCGCGCCCACCAGAGGAAGATAGAAGTAGCTTACAGAACTAAGAAGAAGAAGACAAGTTATGTATCAAAAGCCCTGTTTATATCCGGTTCTAACATGTAGCCTTTGTCCTGATCTTGTACACACATTGTGCCCATATTTTTTTTTAGACGATTAAAACACGCATTGTAATCTGATTCTGATCTTGTAAAGTGTAAACAGACCAGATCAGGACAAGAATCAAGATCAGGATGAATGATACATGCTAAAGGCAGGTAGATCAGGACAAGAATCAAGATCAGGATGAATGATACATGCTAAAGGCAGGTAGGGCTATAGGGCTATAGGGCTATGTATTATACAGTACACTGATAACACATGAAACTACCATTATTCTCATGCCGTACATGATTACGTGACTCACACATGTTGATCCACTTTCTAATTTGTGAGTACATTTAAAAAATAATTTATCTCTCTCTCCTCTCTCCCTATGCCCCCCGTCTCTCTCTCTCCCTCTCTCTCTCTCTCTCTCCTCTCTCCCTATGCCCCCTCTTTCTCTCTCTCTCTCTCTCTCTCTCTCTCTCTCTCTCTCTCTCTCTCTCTCTCTTCTCTCTCTCTCTCTCTCTCTCTCTCTCCGTCTCTCCTCTTTTCTCTCTTTCTCTCTCTCTCTCTCTCTCCCTATGCCCCCTCTCTCTCTCTCTCTCTCTCTCTCTCTCTCTCTCTCTCTCTCTCTCTCTCTCTCTCTCTCTCTCTTTCTCCCTCTCTCTCTCCTCTCTCCCTATGCACCCCGTCTCTCTCTCTCTCTTTCTCTCTCTCTCTCTCTCTCTCCCTCTCTTCCCCACAGTCTCGAAGTCAGCCCCATCTAGGCCTGAGGCACGCCTCCAAGCAGCGGGTACGTAACATTTCTTTACGGTAAACATATTTTTTGTTGTTGTAGACTCTGCAGTTTCTCTGCCGCTAGTCTCCCTGTTGCAGAACAGTCCCCTTTCATACGCCCGACATGTTCAAGAGTAGAGCAGTCCAGAAGAACCGGAAAACACCCACTGGTGAGCCAGGCTCCAGCCAATCAGAAGGAGTTTTCCCCCAAAAAAGGGCTTTATTACAGACAGAAATACTCCTGTTTCATCAGTTGTCCAGGTGGCTGGTCTCTGTTTTATCAGTTGTCTGGGTGGCTGGTCTCTGTTTCATCAGTTGTCCAGGTGGCTGGTCTCTGTTTTATCAGTTGTCTGGGTGGCTGGTCTCTGTTTTATCAGTTGTCTGGGTGGCTGGTCTCTGTTTTATCAGTTGTCTGGGTGGCTGGTCTCTGTTTTATCAGTTGTCTGGGTGGCTGGTCTCTGTTTTATCAGTTGTCTGGGTGGCTGGTCTCTGTTTTATCAGTTGTCTGGGTGGCTGGTCTCTGTTTTATCAGTTGTCTGGGTGGCTGGTCTCTGTTTTATCAGTTGTCTGGGTGGCTGGTCTCTGTTTTATCAGTTGTCTGGGTGGCTGGTCTCTGTTTTCATCAGTTGTCTGGGTGGCTGGTCTCTGTTTTATCAGTTGTCTGGGTGGCTGGTCTCTGTTTTATCAGTTGTCTGGGTGGCTGGTCTCTGTTTTATCAGTTGTCTGGGTGGCTGGTCTCTGTTTTATCAGTTGTCTGGGTGGCTGGTCTCTGTTTTATCAGTTGTCTGGGTGGCTGGTCTCTGTTTTATCAGTTGTCTGGGTGGCTGGTCTCTGTTTTATCAGTTGTCTGGGTGGCTGGTCTCTGTTTTATCAGTTGTCTGGGTGGCTGGTCTCTGTTTTATCAGTTGTCTGGGTGGCTGGTCTCTGTTTTATCAGTTGTCTGGGTGGCTGGTCTCTGTTTTATCAGTTGTCTGGGTGGCTGGTCTCTGTTTTATCAGTTGTCTGGCTGACTGGTCTCTGTTTTATCAGTTGTCTGGGTGGCTGGTCTCTGTTTTATCAGTTGTCTGGGTGGCTGGTCTCTGTTTTATCAGTTGTCTGGGTGGCTGGTCTCTGTTTTATCAGTTGTCTGGGTGGCTGGTCTCTGTTTTATCAGTTGTCTGGGTGGCTGGTCTCTGTTTTATCAGTTGTCTGGGTGGCTGGTCTCTGTTTTATCAGTTGTCTTGCTGGCTGGTCTCTGTTTTATCAGTTGTCTGGCTGGCTGGTCTCTGTTTTATCAGTTGTCTGGGTGGCTGGTCTCTGTTTTATCAGTTGTCTGGGTGGCTGGTCTCTGTTTTATCAGTTGTCTGGGTGGCTGGTCCTGTTTTATCAGTTGTCTGGGTGGCTGGTCTCTGTTTTATCAGTTGTCTGGGTGGCTGGTCTCTGTTTTATCAGTTGTCTGGGTGGCTGGTCTCTGTTTCATCAGTTGTCTGGGTGGCTGGTCTCTGTTTTATCAGTTGTCTGGGTGGCTGGTCTCTGTTTTATCAGTTGTCTGGGTGGCTGGTCTCTGTTTTATCAGTTGTCTGGGTGGCTGGTCTCTGTTTTATCAGTTGTCTGGGTGGCTGGTCTCTGTTTTATCAGTTGTCTGGGTGGCTGGTCTCTGTTTTATCAGTTGTCTGGCTGACTGGTCTCTGTTTTATCAATTGCCTGGCTGACTGGTCTCTGTTTTATCAGTTGTCTGGGTGGCTGGTCTCTGTTTTATCAGTTGTCTGGGTGGCTGGTCTCTGTTTTATCAGTTGTCTGGGTGGCTGGTCTCTGTTTTATCAGTTGTCTGGGTGGCTGGTCTCTGTTTTATCAGTTGTCTGGGTGGCTGGTCTCTGTTTTATCAGTTGTCTGGGTGGCTGGTCTCTGTTTCATCAGTTGTCTGGGTGGCTGGTCTCTGTTTTATCAGTTGTCTGGGTGGCTGGTCTCTGTTTTATCAGTTGTCTGGGTGGCTGGTCTCTGTTTTATCAGTTGTCTGGCTGACTGGTCTCTGTTTTATCAATTGTCTGGCTGACTGGTCTCTGTTTTATCAGTTGTCTGGGTGGCTGGTCTCTGTTTTATCAGTTGTCTGGGTGGCTGGTCTCTGTTTTATCAGTTGTCTGGGTGGCTGGTCTCTGTTTTATCAGTTGTCTGGGTGGCTGGTCTCTGTTTTATCAGTTGTCTGGGTGGCTGGTCTCTGTTTTATCAGTTGTCTGGGTGGATGGTCTCTGTTTTATCAGTTGTCTGGCTGGCTGGTCTCTGTTTTATCAGTTGTCTGGCTTGCTGGTCTCTGTTTTATCAGTTGTCTGGGTGGCTGGTCTCTGTTTTATCAGTTGTCTGGGTGGCTGGTCTCTGTTTTATCAGTTGTCTGGGTGGCTGGTCTCTGTTTTATCAGTTGTCTGGGTGGCTGGTCTCTGTTTTATCAGTTGTCTGGGTGGCTGGTCTCTGTTTTATCAGTTGTCTGGGTGGCTGGTCTCTGTTTTATCAGTTGTCTGGGTGGCTGGTCTCTGTTTTATCAGTTGTCTGGGTGGCTGGTCTCTGTTTTATCAGTTGTCTGGGTGGCTGGTCTCTGTTTTATCAGTTGTCTGGGTGGCTGGTCTCTGTTTTATCAGTTGTCTGGGTGGCTGGTCTCTTTTTTATCAGTTGTCTGGGTGGCTGGTCTCTGTTTTATCAGTTGTCTGGGTGGCTGGTCTCTGTTTTATCAGTTGTCTGGGTGGCTGGTCTCTGTTTTATCAGTTGTCTGGGTGGCTGGTCTCTGTTTTATCAGTTGTCTGGGTGGCTGGTCTCTGTTTTATCAGTTGTCTGGTTGGCTGGTCTCTGTTTTATCAGTTGTCTGGGTGGCTGGTCTCTGTTTTATCAGTTGTCTGGCTGACTGGTCTCTGTTTTATCAGTTGTCTGGCTGACTGGTCTCTGTTTTATCAGTTGTCTGGGTGGCTGGTCTCTGTTTTATCAGTTGTCTGGGTGGCTGGTCTCTGTTTTATCAGTTGTCTGGGTGGCTGGTCTCTGTTTTATCAGTTGTCTGGGTGGCTGGTCTCTGTTTTATCAGTTGTCTGGGTGGCTGGTCTCTGTTTTATCAGTTGTCTTGCTGGCTGGTCTCTGTTTTATCAGTTGTCTGGCTTGCTGGTCTCTGTTTTATCAGTTGTCTGGGTGGCTGGTCTCTGTTTCATCAGTTGTCTGGGTGGCTGGTCTCTGTTTTATCAGTTGTCTGGGTGGCTGGTCTCTGTTTTATCAGTTGTCTGGGTGGCTGGTCTCTGTTTTATCAGTTGTCTGGGTGGCTGGTCTCTGTTTTATCAGTTGTCTGGGTGGCTGGTCTTTGTTTTATCAGTTGTCTGGGTGGCTGGTCTCTGTTTTATCAGTTGTCTGGGTGGCTGGTCTCTGTTTTATCAGTTGTCTGGGTGGCTGGTCTCTGTTTTATCAGTTGTCTGGGTGGCTGGTCTCTTTTTATCAGTTGTCTGGGTGGCTGGTCTCTGTTTCATCAGTTGTCTGGGTGGCTGGTCTCTGTTTTATCAGTTGTCTGGGTGGCTGGTCTCTTTTTATCAGTTGTCTGGGTGGCTGGTCTCTGTTTCATCAGTTGTCTGGGTGGCTGGTCTCTGTTTTATCAGTTGTCTGGGTGCCTGGTCTCTGTTTTATCAGTTGTCTGGGTGGCTGGTCTCTGTTTTATCAGTTGTCTGGGTGGCTGGTCTCTGTTTTATCAGTTGTCTGGCTGGCTGGTCTCCGATTTATCAGTTGCCTGGCTTGCTGGTCTCTGTTTTATCAGTTGTCTGGGTGGCTGGTCTCTGTTTCATCAGTTGTCTGGGTGGCTGGTCTCTGTTTTATCAGTTGTCTGGGTGGCTGGTCTCTGTTTTATCAGTTGTCTGGGTGGCTTGTCTCTGTTTCATCAGTTGTCTGGGTGGCTGGTCTCTGTTTCATCAGTTGTCTGATTCTATCATGGGTTAGTATAATTTTTCTTAGGTATCCTCCTGGTGGCCAACGTCCTCCAGACGTCTGCCTGAGGAAAGGCAATTAGGTCCAATCACCAAATGGAATGAGTTTGTGCTTTTTTTTAAAACACCAAAACCAAAACTTTATTGACATTTGAACAAAAAAAAAAGACAATGCTTCAGGGCTAATAACCCTAATTACTTAAGGTCAGGGAGAAGAAAAGGTCAAAGGGCATAGGTTGCCATTTTGTTTGTCAACAACAACAAGGCACACCGAGAGAGGTCACAGGCAGTTCAAGAGGACACATGGCCACACAGCGATTTCTGTAGCGACTGTAATCAAGGTAAGGATCATCTGTGTCCTCCCCCCATGGGTTTGTACAAGCAGTAACGCGAACACTCCGAGGTATAAATCATAAAACAATCCTCTTATCTTGGACTCAGCGTTGAACCCAACGATGTACTGTGTGGTCGGTCTCTGGGTTGAAACAAAGACAAGTGTGTTGCATCCTTATTCCCACTACTTCTGACCAGAGCATTATTTGGTAATGAACTATATAGAGGACTGTTTAGGAAAACATGCCCACGTCTTAGGAAAGTAGAAGCGATTGATTTAAGTGCAGTGTGTTCTGGTTAGTGAACACAAGGGACACAGTCTAAATGTTTTTGTATTGATCCAGTCCACTTTAGATATTTAGATATAATTGCCATAACTTTGTAACGACGCCTTTCATCAGGGCAAAACCGTCCAATACTAAGAACGAACTCAAAACGACCGTTTAGCATCATTTCGAGAAGACCCAGGTTACGGAACCAAACGTTACCCATCTTTCTGATCGAGTGCCTTTTACTTTTACCCAAGAGCCATAGGGAACACATCCCCATGCTTTCTGCTGAGTCCTGTTTAAATCCAGTACAGCCCCATAAATGTTTTATAGGACTTGGCCTCGTCTCAGCGTATTCATTACTAATAAGTCTGTAAAATGGGAGCGGCTAGGTACTTCGCCTGCCGCACTGGACTGGCCATTAACTGGCAAGGTCAGAGATGTTACTGCTATTGGGCATTGGTTCCCATGTAGCCCACCTCTTCAATGGCAACTTATCATTAGGACTCTGGACTCAAATCTTCTCAAGTACCCCCCTGTGGATAGACATACACAATACAGACCACTGGGTCAGAAACACTGCTTTAGAGGGGGTCATGAGCTCCAGACCAGTACAGACCACTGGCTCAGAAACACGGCTTTAGATGGGGTCATGAGCTCCAGACCAGTACAGACCACTGGGGGATAAACACTGCTTTAGAGGGGGTCATGAGCTCCAGACCAGTACAGACCACTGGGGGATAAACACTGCTTTAGAGGGGGTCATGAGCTCCAGACAAGTACAGACCACTGGGGGATAAACACTGCTTTAGAGGGGGTCATGAGCTCCAGACCAGTACAGACCACTGGGGATAAACACTGCTTTAGAGGGGGTCATGAGCTCCAGACCAGTACAGACCACTGGGTCAGAAACACTGCTTTAGAGGGGGTCATGAGCTCCAGACCAGTACCGACCACTGGGTCAGAAACACTGCTTTAGAGGGGTCATGAGCTCCAGACCAGTACAGACCACTGGGGGATAAACACTGCTTTAGAGGGGGTCATGAACTCCAGACCAGTACAGACCACTGGGGGATAAACACTGCTTTAGAGGGGGTCATGAGCTCCAGACCAGTACAGACCACTGGGGGATAAACACTGCTTTAGAGGGGGTCATGAACTCCAGACCAGTACAGACCACTGGGGGATAAACACTGCTTTAGAGGGGGTCATGAACTCCAGACCAGTACAGACCACTGCCCTCTCTGAGTAATCACTGTCCATTCCCAAAGTAGCGCACCCTATTCCCTATAGACCCTGGTCTAAAGTAGTGCACCCTATTCCCTATAGACCCTGGTCTAAAATAGTGCACCCTATTCCCTATAGACTCTGGTCTAAAGTAGTGCACCCTATTCCCTATAGGCCCTGGTCTAAAGTAGTGCACCCTATTCCCTATAGGTCCTGGTCTAAAGTAGTGAACCCTATTCCCTATAGACCCTGGTCTAAAGTAGTGCACCCTATTCCCTATAGACCCTGGTCTAAAGTAGTGCACCCTATTCCCTATAGACCCTGGTCTAAAGTAGTGCACCCTATTCCCTATAGGTTCCTGGTCTAAAGTAGTGAACCCTATTCTCTATGGGCCCTGGTCTAAAGTAGTGCACCCTATTCCCTATAGGTCCTGGTCTAAAGTATTGCACCCTATTCCCTATAGACCCTGGTCTAAAGTAGTGCACCCTATTCCCTATAGACTCTGGTCTAAAGTAGTGCACCCTATTCCCTATAGGTTCTTGGTCTAAAGTAGTGAACCCTATTCTCTATAGACCCTGGTCTAAAGTAGTGCACCCTATTCCCTATAGACCCTGGTCTAAAGTAGTGCACCCTATTCCCTATAGACCCTGGTCTAAAGTAGTGCACCCTATTCCCTATAGGTTCCTGGTCTAAAGTAGTGAACCCTATTCTCTATGGGCCCTGGTCTAAAGTAGTGCACCCTATTCCCTATAGGTCCTGGTCTAAAGTAGTGCACCCTATTCCCTATAGACCCTGGTCTAAAGTAGTGAACCCTATTCTCTATGGGCCCTGGTCTAAAGTAGTGCACCCTATTCCCTATAGGTCCTGGTCTAAAGTATTGCACCCTATTCCCTATAGACCCTGGTCTAAAGTAGTGCACCCTATTCCCTATAGACTCTGGTCTAAAGTAGTGCACCCTATTCCCTATAGGTTCTTGGTCTAAAGTAGTGAACCCTATTCTCTATGGGCCCTGGTCTAAAGTAGTGCACCCTATTCCCTATAGACCCTGGTCTAAAGTAGTGCACCCTATTCCCTATAGACCCTGGTCTAAAGTAGTGCACCCTATTCCCTATAGGTTCCTGGTCTAAAGTAGTGAACCCTATTCTCTATGGGCCCTGGTCTAAAGTAGTGCACCCTATTCCCTATAGGTCCTGGTCTAAAGTAGTGCACCCTATTCCCTATAGACCCTGGTCTAAAGTAGCGCACCCTATTCCCTATAGACCCTGGTCTAAAGTAGTGCACCCTATTCCCTATAGACCCTGGTCTAAAGTAGTGCACCCTATTCCCTATAGGTCCTGGTCTAAAGTAGTGCACCCTATTCCCTATAGGCCCTGGTCTAAAGTAGTGAACCCTATTCTCTATGGGCCCTGGTCTAAAGTAGTGCACCCTATTCCCTATAGGTCCTGGTCTAAAGTAGTGCACCCTATTCCCTATAGACCCTGGTCTAAAGTAGTGCACCCTATTCCCTATAGACCCTGGTCTAAAGTAGTGCACTATATATAGGTAATAGGTCCCACCCACACCAAGTGGCTGGGACTTCAATCCCCCGCCCAAAGTTAAACTCCAAAGAGTCAGATAGTACAACATAATACATTCTGTCTCCATGGGTAGTCCTCGTACGGATGCAGAGACAGACAACTGGATTAAGATGACAAAGCCAAGAACACCTAACCAAGCGTATAATGAACTGTGTTGGCACGCAGCCTGGCCTAGAATAGCAATGAGCACAGAAACATAAACACCTTTCTTCTTCGCACGGAGGAGATGTCTGACAGTTTCTTCTTTCTTTCTCCGTAGTCCCTGACGAAGGTAAAAACACATCAGAGTTTTAAAGATGTTGTCTATTGAACATGGCATTATAATAAAGGCCCTTTTAAACTACAGTGGGGCACCATCATTTGCAAATAAATTAATTAAAAATCCTACAATGTGATTTTCTGGAATTCTTTTCCCTCATTTTGTCTGTCATAGTTGAAGTGTACCTATGATGACAATTACAGGCCTCTCTCATCTTTTTAAGTGGGAGAACTTGCACAATTGGTGGCTGACTAAATACTTTTTTGCCCCACTGTATATATATATATATATATATATATATATATATATATATATATATATATATATATATAAACAGCAGTCATCATTATGGGTACAGTTATATGATATGCATATGTGAATCACTTGAAACGCAGGTAATTGATATTTGGTCTATTCAACTGAATGTAAAATCAGATGTTTTTTTCTTCTCCCCTTTCAGCCCACAATCTTTGGGACGTTGACCAATGAGAAGCCAATATATGACAACAAAAGGGTGAGTCACTTCCTCTTTAACTTCATTCTGATTGGCTGTGATAAAACGGCGGGCTTCCTTCTGATCGGCCCGTGATTACAGGTATAACACTCAAAGTCACATTAATTCAGATATTTTCAATTATTATATTTTATTTTCATATTTTCATTTCATATTTTCACTTCATATTGTAATTTCATATTTTCGTTTCATATTTTCATTTCATATTTTCATTTCATATTCTAGTTTCATATTTTCATTTCATATTTTCATTTCATATTCTAATTTCATATTCTAATTTCATATTTTCATTTCATATTTTCATTTCATATTTTCATTTCATATTTTCTTGTACTGTCACTTGACAGAACAAAAGACCAATCAGAGAAATGTATCCAAAGATAAGGAACAGAGGGCCTCCCTAAGGCACTGCATCGCAGTGCTAGCTGTGCCACCAGAGACTCTGGGATCGAGCCCAGGCTCTGTCTCAGCCGGCTGTGACCGGGAGGTCCATGGGGCGACGCACAATTGGCCCAGTGTCGACCGGGTTAGGGAGGGTTTGGCCGGTAGGGATATCCTTGTCTCATCCACCCACCTCAACTAAAGTTGTCAATGTGGAGGCTATATACAGGGGGTACCGATACCGAGTCAATGTGGAGGCTATATACAGGGGGTACCGGTACCGAGTCAATGTGGAGGCTATATACAGGGGATACCGGTACCGAGTCAATGTGGAGGCTTGGTGTGTTTGGACCATGATAGTTTGTTGGTGATGTGGTCACCAAGGATCTTGAAACTCTCAAACTCGCTCCAATACAGCCCTGTCGATGTGAAGAGGACATGTTCGGCCCTCCTTTTGCTGTAGTCCATGATCGTCTTCTTTGTCTTGCTCACATTGAGGGAGATGTTGTTATCCTGGCACCACACTGACCTCCTCCCTATTGGCTGTCTCATCATTGTCGGTGATCAGGCCTACCACCGTAGTGTCATCAACAAACTTAATGATGGTGTTGGAGTCGTGGTTGGCCACGCAGTCGTGGGTGAACAGGGAGTACTGGAGGGGACTAAGCACACACCCCTGAGGGGCCCCCGTATTGAGGATCAGCATGGCAGATGTTTTTTTGCCTACCCTTACCACCTGGGGGCGGCCTGTCAGGAAGTCCAGGATCCAGTTGCAGAGGGAGGTATTTAGTCCCAGGGTCCTTAGCTTAGTGATGAGCTTTGTGGGCACTATGGTGTTGAACGCTGAGCTGTAGTCAATGAACAGCATTCTCACATAGGTGTTCCTTTTGTCCAGATGGGAAAGGGCAGTGTGGAGTGTGAGTGAGATTGCGTCATCTGTGGATCTGTTGGGGCGGTATGCGAATTGTAGTGGGTCTAGGGTTTCTGGGATGATGGTGTTGATGTGACCAGCCTTTCAAAGCACTTCATGGCTACAGACGTGAGTGCTACAGGTCGTTTGTCATTTAAGGTGTGATGGTGTGGTGGGGAAGGTGTGATGGGGAAGGAGTAATGGTATGGTGGGGAATGTGTGGTGGTCTGCTTGAAACATGTAGGTGTTACAGTCTCGGTCAAGGAGAGGTTGAAAATGTCAGTGAAGACACTTGCCAGTTGTTCAGCGCCTGCTCAGATTACACGTCCTGGTAAACCATCTGGCCCTGGTAATCTGTCTGACTCTGCGGCCTTGGGAATGTTGACCTGTTTAAAGGTGTTGCTCACATCGGCTGCAGAGAGCGTGATCGCACAGTCATCCGGAACAGCTGGTGCTCTCATGCGTGCTTCAGTGTTGCTTGCCTTGAAGTGAGCATAAAAGGCATTTAGCTCTTCTGGTAGGCTTGTGTCACTGGGCAGCTCGCGGCTGGGTTTCACTTGGTACTCTGTAATAGTTTGCCACATCTGACGAGTGTCAGAGCCGGTGTAGTAGGATTCAATCTTAATCCTGTATTGACGCTTTGCCTGGTACACTGGTACATCCTGCTTTAGTTTTTGCTTGTAGGCAGGAATCAGGAGGATCGAATTACGGTCAGCTTTTCCAAATGGAGGGCGAGGGAGAGCTTTGTACGCATCTCTTTGTGTGGAGTAAAGGTGGTCTAGAATTGTTTTCCCTCTGGTTGCACATGTGATAATCTGGTAGAAATTAGGTAAAATGGATTTAAGTTTCCTTGCAATAAAGTCCCCGGCCACTAGGAGCGCCTCTTCTGGATGAGCATTTTCTTATTTGCTTATGGCCTTAAACAGCTCATTGAGTTTGGTCAACAAACAAAATGGCACAATTGATCAGGAGTCTGCAAAATGCTGTTCATTCTTCCATTCCTCCCGTCCCACGCAGCAACCATGGTTGCTTATCAGTCCCCCTCCCTCCCACTCTTCCATCCCCTGAGTCTCCCCTTACATCCACCCCATCCTCCCCACAATGACCAGAGAACTCCCCCACCTCTCCTTCCCCACCACACCTTCCCACCACACCTTCCCTACCACACCTTCCCCACCACACCTTCCCCATCACACCTTCCCCATCACTCCTTCCCCATCT
The DNA here is from genome assembly GCF_018296145.1 of Oncorhynchus tshawytscha. NCBI lineage: Eukaryota > Metazoa > Chordata > Actinopteri > Salmoniformes > Salmonidae > Oncorhynchus > Oncorhynchus tshawytscha. The sequence goes on from NC_056432.1 coordinate 4,492,100, forward strand.
CTCCTTCCCCACCTCTCCTTCCCCACCTCTCCTTCCCCATAACTCCTTCCTCATCATTCCTTCCCCATCTCTCCTTCCCCACCTCTCCTTCCCCACCTCCTTCCCCACCTCCTTCCTCATCACACCTTCCCCACCTCCCTTCCCCACCTCTCCTTCCCCATCACATCTTTCCTACCTCTCCTTCCCCATCTCTCCTTCCCCATCACTCCTTCCCCATCACTGACTAACTGAAAGATGCAGTTGGCGGAGAGGATCGAAGTCCCCTGTTTTTTCTTGTTGTATCCTTGTTCATTAGGACAAGTCCTAGGAGGTCACGCGTGTCCCATTCTTTACAACAGAAGTGAAATCTGCCTAGAGGGGATTATGTTAACATATGCCAGACCAACTATAGGCTAGCTAGCTGCTCTTTCTGCTCTCGCTCTTGTAGGGATTGCCAGAGTGTTAGAGGGGAGGAGGCATGAGATGAGTCCCAGATGGCACCATGTTTCCTGTATAGTGTACTATAAAGAGAATAGGATACCGTTTGGGACGCAGCCCCGGAGTGAGAGCCAGAGGAGAGTTCAGGCACATGATAGTAGTGCACTTTTAAGGGAATAGGGGGGCTATTTGGGATGCAGTCCCAGAGTACCATCCGCAGACAGAGGAAGCACGGACACATGATGTCACTGCTTGAGGCTTAGCTCCAATGAGCTGTTGGGCCTTTGTGGATTAATTTAATCACAAAGAGTAGTCAAATCCTAATTGATTATTTGGGATTTCTTTCTTCTCTTGATATTGTTCTCATCGTAAAGTAAAGGTAGCCCCAAGCTCGCCTAACTGTGTCTGATCTGGCTGTGTGAAACGAGGGCATATTAAGTTCAGTTCGTGCAAATCTCAACGGTATGAACAAAGATAATAACACTAAATGGGTTTTCTATTGCACTTTTTAAGTTACCCAAAGATGCTTGAGTGTCATAAAAACACATCTATCATCATACAACATTTGACATTTAACAGTGGAGGCTGCTGAGGGGAAGAAGGCTCATAGTAATGACTGGAATGGAGTGAATGGAATGGCATCAACCACAAACTCTGTGTTTGATTCCATTCCATGAACTCTATTCCAGCCATTACTATGATCTGTCCTCCCCTCAGCAGCCTCCACTGAATTGTAATCATCAGAATATTCACTGTATGTGGTGCATTGTACGATCGTCTCGTCTGTAGTAGGTTTTGAGCCAGCAATGCCATGTTAAAGTGAGTTTTTTCCCATCCTCATTTTTCTGTGAATACTCTCTATTACGGAATGAAATTTGGCACAGCGGTTGAGAACTCTATTCCCTAAATGGTCAGCAGATGGCGCCGCGATCCGCTCCCTAGTCCTCTTGCTGGAAGGATGTATAGAAATGGTGCATTCTTCCATAGGTATTCTCCAAGAAGACATTTAAGAAATTCCACTAAGTTGATTACATATCAGAAGTGCTTTCCGTTTGAATTTCCGGAAATTGTTGTTGATGTAATTAAAAGTGTTGATGTAATTAAAAGCAATATTTTGTCTGCTGTCTTTTACAGCAAATGATGAAGGAAAGCTAACTAATTACATGGGTGCTAACAGGCTAATATTTCATTGGTGTTGAAGGAGAAACAGAAAAAAGTTGGACAGAATTAGGATTATAGATCATACAGGCTCATTCAAAGTGAAAAATATAACATATCCTCATTGGAGATCTATCTGTTCTATGTAGAATTAGGATTATAGATCATACAGTCTCATTCAAGGTGAAAAATACAGCATGTCTTGATTGGAGATCTATCTGTTCTATGTAGAATTAGGATTATAGATCGTACAGTCTCATTCAAGGTGAAAAATACAGCATGTCTTGATTGGAGATCTATCTGTTCTATGTAGAATTAGGATTATAGATCATACAGTCTCATTCAAAGTGAAAAATACAGCATGTCTTGATTGGAGATCTATCTGTTCTATGTAGAATTAGGATTATAGATCATACAGTCTCATTCAAGGTGAAAAATACAGCATGTCTTGATTGGAGATCTATCTGTTCTATGTAGAATTAGGATTATAGATCATACAGTCTCATTCAAAGTGAAAAATACAGCATGTCTTGATTGGAGATCTATCTGTTCTATGTAGAATTAGGATTATAGATCATACAGTCTCATTCAAAGTGAAAAATACAGCATGTCTTGATTGGAGATCTATCTGTTCTATGTAGAATTAGGATTATAGATCATACAGTCTCATTCAAGGTGAAAAATACAGCATGTCTTGATTGGAGATCTATCTGTTCTATGTAGAATTAGGATTATAGATCATACAGGCTCATTCAAAGTGAAAAAATACAACATATCCTCATTGGAGATCTATCTGTTCTATGTACCGAACTGTGATGCAAAACTGAAACCTAGCCACTCCCTCGTCTCTTAGCAACAGTAGCTAGCTAGCTACATTCGTTTTTTGCTTAAATGCGGTGGTTCGCGCTTTCAGTTTTGTGCGAATGCCACTGTCTATCTAATACAGTCATCAGTACTATTCATATAGGATTATAATACAGTCATCAGTACTATTCATATAGGATTAGAATACAGTCATCAGTACTATTCATATAGGATTAGAATACAGTCATCAGTACTATTCATATAGGATTATAATACAGTCATCAGTACTATTCATATAGGATTATAATACAGTCATCAGTACTATTCATATAGGATTATAATACAGTCATCAGTACTATTCATATAGGATTATAATACAGTCATCAGTACTATTCATATAGGATTATAATACAGTCATCAGTACTATTCATATAGGATTATAATACAGTCATCAGTACTATTCATATAGGATTAGAATACAGTCATCAGTACTATTCATATAGGATTATAATACAGTCATCAGTACTATTCATATAGGATTAGAATACAGTCATCAGTACTATTCATATAGGATTAGAATACAGTCATCAGTACTATTCATATAGGATTATAATACAGTCAACAGTACTATTCGTATTAACCGAACGGACCTCCTTACAACAAACAAACAAGAATATGAAACACAGATCATTCACTTTATTTTAATTGGCGATGTAATGATGAATGAATCACACATGGCTAAATGTGGTAGCTGCATTCTGTCTGTGTTCACATCCCACTCAGTCCAATCACCAACGTCGGCTAATTTTTAAAAATTTATTTGACCTTTATTTAACTAGGCAAGTCAATTAAGAACACATTCTTATTTACAATGACTGCCTAGGAACAGTGGGTTAACTGCCTGTTCAGGGGCAGAACGACAGATTTGTACCTTGTCAGCTCGGGGGTTTGAACTTGCAACCTTCCGGTTACTACCGCTCTAACCACTAGGCTACCCTGCCGCCCCTATAGAGGGAGAGAGGTTACAAGAGATAAAGATGGGAGGACATTTCAGCAGGACGATAACCTAAAACACAAGGCCAAATCTACACTGGAGTTGTTAACCAAGAAGCCCAGTGAATGTTCCTGAGTGTCCGAGTTACAGTTTAGGATTAAATCAGCTTGAAAATCTATGGTAAGACCTGAAAATGGTTGTCTAGCAATGATCAACAACCAACTTGAGAGAGCTTGAAGAATTTAGAAAAGAATAATGGACTGCCTAATCACGTAGGGAGGGGACACCATGAAAGACTGCCTAATCAGGTAGGGAGAGGACACCATGAAATACTGCCTAATCAGGTAAGGAGAGGACACCATGAAATACTGCCTTAATCAGGTAGGGAGAGGACACCATGAAATACTGCCTAATCAGGTAGGGAGGGGACACCATGAAAGACTGCCTAATCAGGTAGGGAGACACCATGAAATACACAGGTAGGGAGAGGACACCATGAAATACTGCCTAATCAGGTAGGGAGAGGGCACCACTAAATACTGCCTAATCAGGTAGGGAGGGGACACCATGAAATACTGCCTAATCAGGTAGGGAGGAAATACTGCCTAATCAGGTAGGGAGAGGACACCATGAAATACTGCCTTATTCAGGTAGGGAGAGGACACCATGAAAGTCTGCCTAATCAGGTAGGGAGAGGACACCACCATGAAATACTGCCTAATCAGGTAGGGAGAGGACACCATGAAATACTGCCTTATTCAGGTAGGGAGAGGACACCATGAAATACTGCCTAATCAGGTAGGGAGAGGACACCATGAAATACTGCCTAATCAGGTAGGGAGAGGACACCATGAAATACTGCCTTAATCAGGTAGGGAGAGGACACTATGAAATACTGCCTAATCAGGTAGGGAGAGGACACCATGAAATACTGCCTAATCAGGTAGGGAGAGGACACCAATCAGGCAAATACTGCCTAATCAGGTAGGGAGAGGACACCATGAAATACTGCCTAATCAGGTAGGGAGAGGACACCATGAAATACTGCCTAATCAGGTAGGGAGAGGACACCATGAAATAATCTGCCTAATCAGGTAGGGAGAGGACACCATGAAATACTGCCTAATCAGGTAGGGAGAGGACACCATGGTAGGGAGAGGACACCATGAAATACTGCCTTAATCAGGTAGGGAGAGGACACCATGAAATACTGCCTTAATCAGGTAGGGAGAGGACACCATGAAATACTGCCTTAATCAGGTAGGGAGAGGACACCATGAAATACTGCCTTAATCAGGTAGGGAGAGGACACCATGAAATACTGCCTAATCAGGTAGGGAGAGGACACCATGAAATACTGCCTAATCAGGTAGGGAGAGGACACCATGAAATACTGCCTAATCAGGTAGGGAGAGGACACCATGAAATACTGCCTAATCAGGTAGGGAGAGGACACCATGAAATACTGCCTAATCAGGTAGGGAGAGGACACCATGAAATACTGCCTAATCAGGTAGGGAGAGGACACCATGAAATACTGCCTTAATCAGGTAGGAGAGGACACCATGAAATACTGCCTTAATCAGGTAGGGAGAGGACACCATGAAATACTGGTAGGGAGAGGACACCTTAATCAGGTAGGGAGAGGACACTATGAAATACTGCCTTAATCAGGTAGGGAGAGGACACCATGAAATACTGCCTAATCAGGTAGGGAGAGGACACCATGAAATACTGCCTAATCAGGTAGGGAGAGGACACCATGAAATACTGCCTAATCAGGTAGGGAGAGGACACCATGAAATACTGCCTAATCAGGTAGGGAGAGGACACCATGAAATACTGCCTAATCAGGTAGGGAGAGGACACCATGAAATACTGCCTTATCAGGTAGGGAGAGGACACCATGAAATACTGCCTCATCAGGTAGGGAGAGGACACCATGAAAGACTGCCTAATCAGGTAGGGAGAGGACACTATGAAATACTGCCTCATCAGGTAGGGAGAGGACACCATGAAAGACTGCCTCATCAGGTAGGGAGAGGACACCATGAAATACTGCCTCATCAGGTAGGGAGAGGACACCATGAAAGACTGCCTAATCAGGTAGTCTTTATGTGAATGCAGCAGTGTAAAGCGAACTCTTCGCCTCGTAAAACTGAGAGAATGACCTTCCTGTTTGAGTGCGTCACAAAGGCACCCTATTCCCTATGTGCCCTGGTCAAAAGTAGTGCACTACGTTGGGAAAAGGGGGGCATTTGTCTTCTGACTCGTGGGGTGTCAGTGTGGGTGTGTGTGTGTGTGTGTGTGTGTGTGTGTGTGTGTGTGTGTGTGTGTGTGTGTGTGTGTGTGTGTGTGTGTGTGTGTGTGTGTGTGTGTGTGTGTGTGTGTGTGTGTGTGTGTGTGTGTGTGTGTGTGTGTGTGTGTGTGTGAAAGACTGCCTAGGCAGTGTGACCAGTGTTATGGACGGCTTATTATGGCCTAGACAACTCCAGATGAGTTTTCACTGCTTCTATTCAACAGAAACGACCCCAGAACCGACTCCAGAACCAACCAAAGTCTGTAAATGTGCGTGCATGGTCTGGCTAGCAGCACAGCTGACTGGCTGGGTGTTTGCAATCTGTACATCTCTGAGATATGTGTGTGTGTTTGGCCGTGTGTATCGGAGTAGATGTTTTTTTGTTTAGACTGAAATGGCAAGTACACTTCTTGGTCTGGAAAGCATCAGAAATCAATGAACACAATCGTCCAACTCTTCAACAGGGGTGGAGAAGGTACTCATCCTAATGATTCTACCCTGAATGGTTTGGATTTATATCAAGCCCTCTGCAACAGGATCACCATCATCTGCCTGGAAATCAAACACTTCCTGTAGAGTTTAGTCCCCACTCCCTAAAGCCACACAGACCCAGGCCTCCTCAGAACTGACGAAGGACGTGATGAAGGACCTAATAAAAGGACGTGTGGTCTTTGTGTACATCCCAAATTTCCATCAATCACACAAACCAAGACAATGTGATGAATGACATTAAAAGAATACCGCAATGTTCCTCCCCCTCTCAACGCAATCTCAGACGAAAACAAGGACTGTCATCGGGGAGTTTGCTAAATGGTTTTGATGCTAAATGTTCTGTGTCAGTGAGGGGGGAATCTGTCTGGAAATCAAACACTTCCTGTAGAGTTTGGTCCCCACTCCCTAAAGCCACACAGACCCAGGCCTCCTCAGAACTGACGAAGGACGTGATGAACGGGTCTCCATTCTTCAGTCCAGTACAACATGCAAAACATGTCATCTAAATGTGAAGTTATGAACTAAAACCCAGTGATCTGAGTTATGTAAACAGACCAACAAAATCATAGAGATCCTGTTAAATTCATATTATTATTACTATTATAATTATTATTATTATTACTGTTATTATTATTACTATTGTTGTTATTATTATTATTATTATTGTTATTATTATTACTATTGTTATTATTATTATTATTGTTATTATTATTATTGTTATTATTATTATTACTATTGTTGTTATTATTATTACTATTGTTGTTATTATTATTATTATTGTTATTATTATTGCTATTGTTGTTATTATTATTATTATTGTTATTATTATTACTATTGTTGTTATTGTTATTATTATTATTATTATTGTTGTTATTAGTGCTGTTGTTATTATTATTATTGTTATTATTATTATTAGTATCATTATTATTAGTAGTATTATTATTATTACTATTGTTATTATTATTATTATTGTTATTATTATTATTATTATT
>NC_056432.1:4509255-4561755 GCF_018296145.1 Oncorhynchus tshawytscha
TGAGGAAGGTAAGCTGTGAGGAAGGTAAGCAGTGAGGAAGGTAAGCAGTGAGGAAGGTAAGCAGTGAGGAAAGTAAGCAGTGAGGAAGGTAAGCTGTGAGGAAGGTAAGCAGTGAGGAAGGTAAGCTGTGAGGAAGGTAAGCAGTGAGGAAGGTAAGCTGTGAGGAAGGTAAGCAGCGAGGAAGGTAAGCAGTGAGGAAAGTAAGCAGTGAGGAAGGTAAGCTGTGAGGAAGGTAAGCAGTGAGGAAAGTAAGCAGCGAGGAAGGTAAGCAGTGAGGAAAGTAAGCAGTGAGGAAGGTAAGCAGTGAGGAAAGTAAGCAGTGAGGAAGGTAAGCTGTGAGGAAGGTAAGCAGTGAGGAAAGTAAGCAGCGAGGAAGGTAAGCAGTGAGGAAAGTAAGCAGTGAGGAAGGTAAGCTGTGAGGAAGGTAAGCATGATATACACAGGGTTGATAAAACAAAGCGAAAAAGATCCAATATTTCTGCAACGGTCCTGTTATTAACTATAAATCGTCTTCAATCCCAACATCCTGTTATTTCAACCCTCTCTAAGTCTCAGCAGCCATCATTCTCAGGTCAGGAGTTCAGGGTTGAGCTTTCAGGTTACAGCGTGTTCAACATTTACTTAACGTTACGACTTCAGGAACACTGTAGGTTTCTATACTAGATCTCTTGTTTCGAATGTATATTTCTATCAAGCAATTTCCTGAGAGGAAAATCTGTATTTTTTTCACTCCATTCCAAACATTTTGTATACCGTATCCAGCCGTTTAGCCCAGAGATTAGGTCTCCGTATCCAGCCGTTTAGCCCAGAGAGGAGGTCTCCATATCCAGCCGTTTAGCCCAGAGGGGAGGTCTCCGTAGTTTAGCCCAGAGGGGAGGTCTCCATATCCAGCCGTTTAGCCCAGAGGGGAGGTCTCCGTATCCAGCCGTTTAGCCCAGAGAGGAGGTCTCCGTATCCAGCCGTTTAGCCCAGAGGGGAGGTCTCCGTATCCAGCCGTTTAGCCCAGAGGGGAGGTCTCCATATCCAGCCATTTAGCCCAGAGGGGAGGTCTCCGTATCCAGCCGTTTAGCCCAGAGAGGAGGTCTCCGTATCCAGCCGTTTAGCCCAGAGATTAGGTCTCCGTATCCAGCCGTTTAGCCCAGAGGGGAGGTCTCTGTATCCAGCCGTTTAGCCCAGAGAGGAGGTCTCTGTATCCAGCCGTTTAGTCCAGAGGGGAGGTCTCCGTATCCAGCCGTTTAGCCCAGAGAGGAGGTCTCTGTATCCAGCCGTTTAGTCCAGAGGGGAGGTCTCCGTATCCAGCCGTTTAGCCCAGAGGGGAGGACTCCATATCCAGCCATTTAGCCCAGAGGGGAGGTCTCTGTATCCATTTAGCCCAGAGGGGGGTCTCCTTATCCAGCCGTTTAGCCCAGAGGGGAGGACTCCGTATCCAGCCATTTAGCCCAGAGGGGAGGTCTCCGTATCCATTTAGCCCAGAGGGGGGTCTCCTTATCCAGCCGTTTAGCCCAGAGGGGAGGACTCCGTATCCAGCCGTTTAGCCCAGAGGGGAGGTCTCCGTATCCAGCCGTTTAGCCCAGATGGGAGGTCTCTGTATCCAGCCGTTTAGCCCAGAGGGGAGGTCTCTGTATCCAGCCAGCCCAGAGAGGAGGTCTCTGTATCCAGCCGTTTAGCCCAGAGAGGAGGTCTCTGTATCCAGCCGTTTAGCCCAGAGGGGAGGTCTCTGTATCCAGCTGTTTAGCCCAGAGAGGAGGTCTCCGTATTTTAGCCCAGAGAGGAGGTCTCCGTATCCAGCCTTTAGCCCAGAGGGGAGGTCTCCGTATCCAGCCGTTTAGCCCAGAGAGGAGGTCTCCGTATCCAGCCGTTTAGCCCAGAGGGGAGGTCTCCGTATCCAGCCGTTTAGCCCAGAGGGGAGGTCTCCGTATCCAGCCGTTTAGCCCAGAGGGGAGGTCTCTGTATCCAGCCGTTTAGCCCAGAGGGGAGGTCTCTGTATCCAGCCGTTTAGCCCAGAGAGGAGGTCTCTGTATCCAGCCGTTTAGCCCAGAGGGGAGGTCTCTGTATCCAGCCGTTTAGCCCAGAGAGGAGGTCTCCGTATCCAGCCGTTTAGCCCAGAGGGAGGTCTCCGTATCCAGCCGTTTAGCCCAGAGGGGAGGTCTCCGTATCCAGCCGTTTAGCCCAGAGGGAGGTCTCCGTATCCAGCCGTTTAGCCCAGAGGGGAGGTCTCCGTATCCAGCCGTTTAGCCCAGAGGGGAGGTCTCCGTATCCAGCCGTTTAGCCCAGAGAGGAGGTCTCTGTATCCAGCCGTTTAGCCCAGAGAGGAGGTCTCCGTTACAGAACTCATGGTTTTGGAATAATCTCAGCAATTATGTCTCAGAATAGGAGGGAGACGTAAATCAATTTCACCATGCACATCGTGGTGTGTGTGTGTGTGTGTGTGTGTGTGTGTGTGTGTGTGTGTGTGTGTGTGTGTGTGTGTGTGTGTGTGTGTGTGTGGACCAGATGTCCCCACCACAATACTACATTAACAAATATTTGACCAACTTGGGACATTTTGTTAACACCTAGAAATAGCATTTGACCTGGTGGGGTTAAGGTTAGAATTAGTTTGTTAGGGTTATGAGCTAAAGTCAGTTTTAGGAGTTAGGAGCTAAAGTTAGTTTTAGGAGCTAGGGTTAGGTTTAAGGGAAATAGGATTTGTGTTGTGTGTGTGTGTGTGTGTGTGTGTGTGTGTGTGTGTGTGTGTGTGTGTGTGTGTGTGTGTGTGTGTGTGTGTGTGTGTGTGTGTGTGTGTGTGTGTGTGTGTGTGTGTGTGTGTGTGCGTGCGTGCGTGTGTGTAGAGAGTCGGGCTCATCAGGACTTTTTTCAGTTTCTGAGGTTTCCAGGGTTGGGGTCAATTCAGTTTCAATTCAGGAAGTAGACAAACATTCCAGTTCTCTTCAATGCTTTTCAATGTAAAATAAATGTGTAATTGGAATTTGGTTTACTTTCCTAATTGACTGGAATTTAAATGCAATTGACCCCAACCCTGATGCATTTATTTGGCAGACAAAATGGCGGATGTTTACAAACGATGCCAATCACTTTGTTCCCCCTCTTGTTATTTTTAAGAGGGCTCTAAAATTTAAATGCATGTTTACGGTAGCTCCTAAAAAAATACATTCAAAGTTAAAAACAGTTGGTCCCTGGGGTTCCTGTAAACACTAGCCCAGCCACAGCCAAGAACATACTTCCCAAATGGCAACCTATTCCCTACATAGTGCACTACAGTTCAATACCTTTGACCAGGACCCATAGGGCAGTAGTTAAAAGTAGTGCACTATGTAGGGAATAGGGTGTCAGCCTCAGGCGAACTTCTTTGTTTCCCCTCCAACCACCACAATTTGTGTTGTTTTTCCTCTCTCTCCCAGTCTTCTCATGAATCTGGTTTGACCACAGGAGATGAGCTGAGGGGGAACAGTGTCGACCACAGGAGGGGGAACAGTGTTGACCACAGGAGATGAGCTGAGGGGGAACAGTGTCGACCACAGGAGGGGGAACAGTGTCGACCACAGGAGGGGGAACAGTGTTGACCACAGGAGGAGGAACAGTGTTGACCACAGGAGGAGGAACAGTGTTGACCACAGGAGGGGGAACAGTGTTGACCACAGGAGGGGGAACAGTGTTGACCACAGGAGATGAGCTGAGGGGAACAGTGTTGACCACATGAGGGGGAACAGTGTTGACCACAGGAGATGAGCTGAGGGGAACAGTGTTGACCACATGAGGGGGAACAGTGTTGACCACAGGAGGGGGCAGTGTTGACCACAGGAGGGGGAACAGTGTTGACCACAGGAGATGAGCTGAGGGGACAGTGTTGACCACAGGAGATGAGCTGAACAGTGTTGACCACAGGAGGGGGAACAGTGTTGACCACAGGAGATGAGCTGAGGGGAACAGTGTTGACCACAGGAGATGAGGGGAACAGTGTTGACCACATGAGGGGGAACAGTGTTGACCACAGGAGATGAGCTGAGGGGGCAGTGTTGACCACAGGAGGGGGATCAGTGTTGACCACAGGAGATGAGCTGAGGGGGCAGTGTTGACCACAGGAGGGGGAACAGTGTCGACCACAGGAGATGAGCTGAGGGGACAGTGTTGATCACAGGAGATGAGCTGAGGGGTGTTGACAGTGAGCTGAGGGGGACAGTGACCACAGGAGGGGGACAGTGTCGACCACAGGAGATGAGCTGAGGGGAACAGTGTTGACCACAGGAGGGGGAACAGTGTTGACCACAGGAGGGGGAACAGTGTTGACCACAGGAGATGAGCTGAGGGGAACAGTGTTGACCACCGGAGGGGGATCAGTGTTGACCACAGGAGATGAGCTGAGGGGGCAGTGTTGACCACAGGAGGGGGAACAGTGTCGACCACAGGAGATGAGCTGAGGGGACAGTGTTGATCACAGGAGATGAGCTGAGGGGACAGTGTTGATCACAGGAGATGAGCTGAGGGGGACAGTGTTGACCACAGGAGGGGGGACAGTGTCGACCACAGGAGATGAGCTGAGGGGAACAGTGTTGACCACCGGAGGGGGATCAGTGTTGACCACAGGAGATGAGCTGAGTGGAACAGTAGAGTGTTCACTGAGCTGAGAGATGTAGTGTATTCTTTGAATTCATTTCAAAGGAGTGGTTGGTTGTTTTTTGCACTCTCTCTGTTTCTCGCTTCCTCTCTCTCTGAGTGGATGGACTGAGTTCTCCCATGATGCCATAGCCATGCCTCACAGCAGTGATGTGACAAAGGAACACAGATGGACAGTGGCACGGTGCTGGCCTGGCTTCAGAGTGCCTTGCAGAGTGAGAAGTCTCAGTTCCAAATGACTGTTACATAGCCTCACAATGATGTAACAGAGTTGAATGGACATCCTTCCATCTGATTTACTTATTTATTTGAGTGGAGGCACTAGGTTGGGATGGGGGGGATGAGAGGAGGTTGGGATGGGGGGATGAGAGGAGGTTGGGATGGGGTGATGAGAGGAGGTTGGGATGGGGGATGAGAGGAGGTTGGGATGGGGGGATGAGAGGAGGTTGGGATGGGGGGGGATGAGAGGAGGTTGGGATGGGGTGATGAGAGGAGGTTGGGATGGGGTGATGAGAGGAGGTAGAGAGGTTGGGATGAGATGAGGTTGGGATGGGGGATGAGAGGAGGTAGAGAGGTTGGGATGAGAGGAGGTTGGGATGGGGGATGAGAGGAGGTAGAGAGGTTGGGATGAGAGGAGGTTGGGATGGGGGGGAGAGAGAGGTAGAGAGGTTGGGATGGGGGGTCACAGGAGGTTGGGATGGGGGGATGAGAGGAGGTTGGGATGGGGGATGAGAGGAGGTAGGGATGGGGGATGAGAGGAGGTAGAGAGGTTGGGATAAGAGGAGGTTGGGATGGGGGATGAGAGGAGGTTGGGATGGGGGATGAGAGGAGGTAGGGATGGGGGATGAGAGGTGGTAGGGATGGGGGATGAGTGGAGGTTGGGATGGGGGATGAGAGGAGGTTGGGATGGGGGGAAGAGAGGAGGTTGGGATAGGGGGATGAGAGGAGGTTGGGATGGGGGATGAGAGGAGGTTGGGATGGGGGAAGAGAGGAGGTTGGGATGGGGGATGAGAGGAGGTTGGGATGGTGGGATGAGAGGAGGTTGGGATGGGGGATGAGAGGAGGTAGAGAGGTTGGGATGAGAGGAGGTTTGTGATGGGGGATGAGAGGAGGTAGAGAGGTTGGGATGACGTAGACAGGGTGCCCAGCTGGTCAGATGGTCAGCTGTGATTATGTCAACAGATTAGAGGTTGGTAGTTAAGGCAGCACAGCGGTGACCACATTGCGTTGTTTTCTCTTGCATAGTTCCAGTGATGTACCACTGAGTGACTGACAATAGCATGTCTCTACTGCTGGGACACTTGACTAGTCAGCTGGCACAACGGACAGCTGGGGTCATCTCTGGATGGATGGGGAACACACACAAACAGATGACTCTAAGGCAAACGGATGTTTGACCACTGTCTGGTGTAGAAGTCCCTAGGGCCCTGTTGTTAATGTTTATATTAATGTACACTGGGTGTACAAAACATTAGGAACACCTGCTCTTTCCATGACATAGACTGACCAAGTGAAAGCTATGATCCCTTATTGATGTCCCCTGTTAAATCCACTCCAAATTAGTGTAGATGAAGGGGAGGAGACAGGTTAAAGAAGATTTTTTAAGCCTTGAGACAATGGAGACATGGATTGTGTATGTGTGCTATTCAGAGGGTGAATGGGCAAGACAAAAGATGTAAGTGCCTTTGAAAGGGGTCTGGTAGTAGTTGCCAGGTGCATCAAGAATGGTCCAACACCCAAAGGACATCCAGCCAACGGCAGGCCAGTGGTCGAAAACGGGTCGTTGATGAGAGGACAAAAGGAGGCCGACACGAATTGTGCCGAGCAACAGACGGGCTTCAGTTAGTCAACTGACAGTCCAGTACAACGTTGGTGCCCAAAAACCCATCAAATAATACACAACTTGTCGCACCTTGACAAGAATGGAGTTTGGCAGCCTACGACCTTAGACATACACTTCTTCCAACAAAACACAAGAAACTGTGGTTGCAGTGGGGCTAAGGAACGACACTGGACACTGGAGAATAGGAGAAACTGTGGTTGCAGTGGGGCTAAGGAACGAAAACACTGGACACAGGAGAATAGGAGAAACTGTGGTTGCAGTGGGGCTAAGGAACGACACTGGACACTGGAGAATAGGAGAAACTGTGGTTGCAGTGGGGCTGGAACAAAACACTGGAGAGAATAGGAGAAACTGTGGTTGCAGTGGGGCTAAGGAACGAAAACACTGGACACTGGAGAATAGGAGAAACTGTGGTTGCAGTGGGGCTAAGGAACGACACTGGACACTGGAGAATAGGAGAAACTGTGGTTGCAGTGGGGCTGGGAACGAAAACACTGGAGAATAGGAGAAACTGTGGTTGCAGTGGGGCTAAGGAATGAAAACACTGGACACAGGAGAATAGGAGAAACTGTGGTTGCAGTGGGGCTAAGGAACGAAAACACTGGACACAGGAGAATAGGAGAAACTGTGGTTGCAGTGGGGCTAAGGAACGAAAACACTGGACACTGGAGAATAGGAGAAACTGTGGTTGCAGTGGGGCTGGAATGAAGACACTGGAGAATAGGAGAAACTGTGGTTGCAGTGGGGCTAAGGAACGAAAACACTGGACACAGGAGAATAGGAGAAACTGGGGTTGCAGTGGGGCTAAGGAACGAAAACACTGGACACAGGAGAATAGGAGAAACTGTGGTTGCAGTGGGGCTAAGGAACGAAAACACTGGACACAGGAGAATAGGAGAAACTGTGGTTGCAGTGGGGCTAAGGAACGAAAACACTGGACACAGGAGAATAGGAGAAACTGTGGTTGCAGTGGGGCTAAGGAACGAAAACACTGGAGAATAGGAGAAAGTGTGGTTGCAGTGGGGCTAAGGAACAAAAACACTGGACACAGGAGAATAGGAGAAACTGTGGTTGCAGTGGGGCTAAGGAACGAAAACACTGGACACAGGAGAATAGGAAAAACATTGCCTGATTTGATGATTCCCGGTTCCTGCCGTTTCACGCTGATGGGTGGACTAAGGTATGGAGGAAACCACGAGTACACACATCATGCCACGTGTCAACATTGCAGGGTAGCGGTACTGGTGTGATGATGTCCCTTGATAAAAGTGGAGCAACGTCTGAATGCCACAGAATATCTAAACATCATAGCCAATCAGGTGCATCCCTTCATGTCAGCAGTGTATCCATCAGTAAATAGTTTTTTTTTCAGCAGGATAAAGCCACAAGGCTAGGATTGGTCCAGCAATGGTTCCACCAACAGGACAGTGAATTCAGCTTACTGTAGTTGGCCTGCCACAGACACCAGATCTCAATCTAATTGGATCACCACTTCATTTTAAGAATGTGAAATGTCAGAATAATAGTAGAGAGAATGATTTATTTCAGCTTTTATTTCTTTCATCACATTCCCAGTGGGTCAAAAGTTTACAACCACTCAATTAGTATTTGGTAGCATTGCCTTTAAATTGTTTAACTTGGGTCAAACGTTTCGGGTAGCCTTCCACAAGCTTCCCACAATAAGTTGGGTGAATTTTGTCCCATTCCTCCTGACAGAGCTGGTGTAACTGAGTCAGGTTTGTAGGCCTCCTTGCTTGCACACACTTTTTCAGTTCTGCCCACAATTTTTCTTAGGATTGAGGTAAGGGCTTTGTGATGTCCACTCCAATACCTTGACTTTGTTGTCCTTAAGCCATTTTGCCACAACTTTGGAAGTATGCTTGGGGTCGTTGTCCATTTGGAAGACCCATTTGCGACCAAGCTTTAACTTCCTGACTGATGTCTTGAGATGCTGCTTCAATATATCCACATAATTTTCCGTCCTCATGATGCAATCTATTTTCTGAAGTGCACAAGTCCCTCCTGCAGCACAAGAAATTTGTGGAGTGGTTAAAAAACTAGTTGTAATGACTCCAACCTAAGTGTATGTAAACTAGTTTTAATGACTCCAACCTAAGTGGATGTAAACTAGTTTTAATGACTCCAACCTAAGTGTATGTAAACTAGTTTTAATGACTCCAACCTAAGTGGATGTAAACTTCAGACTTCAACTGTATGTACAGTGGGGAGAACAAGTATTTGGAACACTGCCAATTTAGCAGGTTTTCCCACTTACAAAGCATGTAGAGGTCTGTAATTTTTATCATAGGTACACTTCAACTGTGAGAGACGGAATCGAAAACAAAAATCCAGAAAATCACACTATGATTTTTAAGTAATTAATTTGCATTTCATTGCATGACATAAGTATTTGATACATCAGAAAAGCAGAACTTAATATTTGGTACAGAAACCTTTGTTTGCAGTTACAGAGATCATACGTTTCCTGTAGTTCTTGACCAGGTTTGCACACACTGCAGCAGGGATTTCGGCCCACTCCTCCATACAGACCTTCTCCAGATCCTTCAGGTTTCGGGGCTGTCGCTGTGCAATAGACTTTCAGCTTCCTCCAAAGATTTTCTATTGGGTTCAGGTCTGGAGACTGGCTAGGCCACTCCAGGACCTTGAGATGCTTCTTACGGAGTCACTCCTTAGTTGCCCTGGCTGTGTGTTTCGGGTTGTTGTCATGCTGGAAGACCCAGCCACAACCCATCTTCAATGCTCTTACTGAGGGAAGGCAGTTGTTGGCCAAGATCTCACGATATATGGCCCCATCCATCCTCCCCTCAATACGGTGCAGTCGTCCTGTCCCCTTTGCAGAAAAGCATCCCCAAAGAATGATGTTTCCACCTCCATGCTTCACGGTTGGGATGGTGTTCTTGGGGTTGTAGTCATCCTTCTTCTTCCTCCAAACACGGCGAGTGGAGTCCAAAAAGCTCTATTTTTGTCTCATCAGACCACATGACCTTCTCCCATTCCTCCTCTGGATCATCCAGATGGTCATTGGCAAACTTCAGACGGGCCTGGACATGCGCTGGCTTGAGCAGGGGGACCTTGCGTGCGCTGCAGGATTTTAATCCATGACGGCGTAGTGTGCTACTAATGGTGTTCTCTGAGACTGTGGTCCCAGCTCTCTTCAGGTCATTGACCAGGTCCTGCCATGTAGTTCTGGGCTGATCCCTCACCTTCCTCATGATCATTGATGCCCCACAGGGTGAGATCTTGCATGGAGCCCCAGACCGAGGGTGATTGACAGTCATCTTGAACTTCTTCCATTTTCTAATAATTGCGTTGTTGCGTTGTTGACTTCTCACCAAGCTGCTTGCCTATTGTCCTGTAGCCCATCCCAGCCTTGTGCAGGTCTACAATTGTATCCCTGATGTCCTTACACCCTCTCTGGTCTTGGCCATTGTGGAGAGGTTGGAGTCTGTTTGATTGAGTGTGTGGACAGGTGTCTTTTATACAGGTAACGAGTTCAAACCGGTGCAGTTAATACAAGTAATGAGTGGAGAACAGGAGGGCTTCTTAAACTAAAACTAACAGGTCTGTAAGAGCCGGAATTCTTACTGGTTGGTAGGTGATCAAATACTTATGTCATGCAATAAAATGCTAATTAATTACTTAAAAATCATACAATGTGATTTTCTGGATTTTTGTTTTTAGATTCCGTCTCTCACAGTTGAAGTGTACCTATGATAAAAATTACAGACCTCTACATGCTTTGTAAGTAGGAAAACCTTCTAAATCGGCAGTGTATCAAATACTTGTTCTCTCCACCGTATATACATATATATATATATACACACACACACACAAACGATAAAAAGGTAATGACCACTTAGAATAATTAATCATCTGTATGTCTCATCAAGCGTCAAATAAACAGACTAACGTCAGAAGAAAAAAAACTAGCTACAACTAAATTTAGGGAAATACTCAGATTGAGCGTTAACCCAGCGTTGTCATTGCGGTGAGTGGCTGCTCTCGTGTGTCACCAACCACTCTCTTCCATACTATCCCTACTGCATTAGAAGTTGAAAACGGCGATGGAAGGTCTAGTCTAATCCATGTTGTCATGTTAATTTGGATTGGGGGGGGATTTATGGCCTAATCGAGGTGAGCACAATAGAACACCACATTTGGAGTGTTTGAACTTGTGTTGATGTGGCTGCAGTTCGACCGCCGACAACGCCACAACAACCCAGGTGGTTTAGTTGTATCTGCTTGTGGATTTGACAGCTCCAAAACGCAGTTCGACGGCCGACAACGCCAAAACAACCCAGATGGTTTAGTTGTATCTGCTTGTGGATTTGACAGCTCCAAAACGCAGTTCGACCGCCGACAACGCCAAAACAACCCAGATCGAATAGACTCTAGAGTTCTTAGTAGTGGCCAGTGAAAAGAGCATCAGTAGCTGGACTGGACACCTCTCAACAGTGTCCTGGATGCCAGGATGTCATGTGACTGGTGATTCCTGTCCTTCTTGCATCTTCTCAAGACTTTATTATTTGGGTTTTTAGTTACAAAGTCAAAATTGTCGATATTCCAAAAATTCATGAAAACCCCCAACAACCAGCCTCACCACTCCCTTCCTCCATCCTAGACCCCCATCTCACTCCTCCCCCTCCTAGACCCCCAGACCCCCCTCTCACTACTCCCCCTCTTAGACCCCCCAGACCCCCCCTCACTCCTCCCCCTCCTAGACCCCCTCACTCCTCCCCCTCCTAGACCCCCTCTCAGTCCTCCCCGTCCTAGACCCCCTCTCACTCCTCCCCCTCCTAGACCCCCTCTCACTCCTCCCCCCAGACCCCCTCTCACTCCTCCCCCTCCTAGACCCCCTCTCACGCATCCCCCCAGACCCCCTCCTGCCCATCTGTGCTTGGGAATGGGCCCAGTGACGACCCAGAACCACCCTCCTGTCACAATAAAGGTATTAAAATAGACTCTACTGTCCAGGGAATCGTTTTCTTCTCTCTGATAGGTAGAGGCGTTATTTCAGCTATTCCTCTAGTCTCTCGTCACAGTAGCTGATTTGTTCCTACAGATGTCAGATCTTAATTTGAGCCAGTTTGCTACAGCAGGAAAAATTATCCTACAGCAACAGAAAATGTGTTCCGGGTAAATACATTTTTTCATAAAGGGAAAATCAAGTCTGACATTTTGAAGTGGAAATTACTAACTACAGAAAGCATTTTTAAACCTCAAACATATTACAGCTGTTAGATTTCCTGCAAAGTCATCCTGCAACAGGGTGATCAAATTAAGATCCTACACCTGTAGGGGCCCGAGATCAATCTGGTTAAACATTACTGCAAAGATTAACAACAACTGTCAACTCTCATATACTGTATCTGTATTCAAAGCAGATGTATAATTGACATGAATGTAGTAACAAGGTCCACTGGATATCTTCCATGACATTTAAATAAAAAAGTTGGTGTGTATCTGCAGCATGGATACGTCCCATCAGTCTGCGTGGATACGTCCCATCAGTCTGCGTGGATACGTCCCATCGGTCTGCGTGGATACGTCCCATCAGTCTGCATGGATATGCCCCATCAGTCTGCATGGATACGTCCCATCGGTCTGCATGGATACGCCCCATCGGTCTGTGTGGATACGTCCCATCAGTCCCATCAGTCTGCGTGGATACGTCCCATCAGTCTGCGTGGATACGTCCCATCGGTCTGCGTGGATACGCCCCATCGGTCTGCATGGATACGTCCCATCAGTCTGCGTGGATACGCCCCATCGGTCTGCATGGATACGTCCCATCAGTCTGCATGGATATACCATCAGTCTGTTTGGATACGTCCTATCAGTCTGCATGGATACGTCCCATCAGTCTGCATGGATACGTCCCATCAGTCTGCGTGGATACGCCCCATCGGTCTGCATGGATACGTCCCATCAGTCTGCATGGATATACCATCAGTCTGCATGGATACGTCCTATCAGTCTGCATGGATACGTCCCATCAGTCTGCATGGATACGTCCCATCAGTCTGCATGGGATACGTCCCATCAGTCTGCATGGATACGTCCCATCAGTCTGCATGGATACGTCCCATCAGTCTGCATGGATACGTCCCATCAGTCTGCATGGATACGTCCAATCAGTCTGCATGGATACGTCCCATCAGTCTGCATGGATACGTCCCATCAGTCTGCATGGATATACCATCAGTCTGTCTAACTGAGAATGACTTCAGAAGAGTTTTTATTCAACTGTGAACCTTCGAACCATCCATTTCAGACGTGTACTTCCTTAACCCTCTCTTTCCACTTCTCTTTTTTCAGCATGTTTTCCTCATCAGTTGTTTCCTTCCGTTAGAGGAGAGTCTATTCACAGCAGTGTCTCAGCGGTGTCTCTCTGCCACAGACAACACATGACTGTGTCTCTCTGACTGGCTTTACTGACAGGCCCCATGCTGTGTGTGTGTATATGTGTGTGTGTGTACGCACGCACAGGAAGCCCTGTAGAAAACAGCATGTCTAGGCTCAATCCTGTTTACACAACAAGGTATCACAAATCCACTTCAGAATCCAACGTTTTTAAAGGGGGGAGGGGCGTGAAACCGAAACTTAACCCTGACATTCTCAGTCAAACTGCAGTCCTTTCTATGGTTACGTTTAGGTTAAGCGAAGGTTTGGGATGAGGTTAAATGTAGGTATTAATTCTGATTGGTTAAGGGTTAAGGTTTGGGATGAGGTTAAATGTAGGTATTAATTCTGATTGGTTCAGGGTTAAGGTTTGGGATGAGGTTGAATGTAGCTATGAATTCTGATTGGTTCAGGGTTAAGGTTTGGGATGAGGTTGAATGTAGCTATGAATTCTGATTGGTTCAGGGTTAAGGTTTGGGATGAGGTTGAATGTAGCTATTAATTCTGATTGGTTCAAGGTTAAGGTTTGGGATGAGGTTAAATGTAGCTATTAATTCTGATTGGTTCAGGGTTAAGGTTTGGGATGATGCTAAATGTAGCTATTAATTCTGATTGGTTAAGGTTTGGGATGAGGTTAAATGCATCTATTAATTCTGATTGGTTCAGGGTTAAGGTTTGGGATGAGCTTAAATGTAGCTATTAATTCTGATTGGTTCAGGGTTAAGGTTTGGGATGAGGTTGAATGTAGCTATTAATTCTGATTGGTTCAAGGTTAAGGTTTGGGATGAGGTTAAATGTAGCTATTAATTCTGATTGGTTCAGGGTTAAGGTTTGGGATGAGGTTGAATGTAGCTATGAATTCTGATTGGTTAAGGGTTAAGGTTTGGGATGAGGTTAAATGTAGCTATTAATTCTGATTGGTTCAAGGTTAAGGTTTGGGATGGGGTTAAATGTAGCTATTAATTCTGATTGGTTCAGGGTTAAGGTTTGGGATGAGGTTGAATGTAGCTATTAATTCTGATTGGTTCAGGGTTAAGGTTTGGGATGAGGTTAAATGTAGCTATTAATTCTGATTGGTTCAGGGTTAAGGTTTGGGATGAGGTTAAATGTAGGTATTCATTCTGATTGGTTCAGGGTTAAGGATTGGGATGAGGTTGAATGTAGCTATTAATTCTGATTGGTTAAGTGTTAAGGTTTGGGATGAGGTTAAATGTAGGTATTCATTCTGAATGGTTCAGGGTTAAGGTTTGGGATGAGGTTGAATGTAGCTATGAATTCTGATTGGTTAAGGGTTAAGGTTTGGGATGATGCTAAATGTAGCTATTAATTCTGATTGGTTAAGGTTTGGGATGAGGTTAAATGTATCTATTAATTCTGATTGGTTCAGGGTTAAGGTTTGGGATGAGGTTAAATGTATCTATTAATTCTGATTTGTTCAGGGTTAAGGTTTGGGATGAGCTTAAATGTAGCTATTAATTCTGATTGGTTCAGGGTTAAGGTTTGGGATGAGGTTAAATGTAGCTATTAATTCTGATTGGTTCAGGGTTAAGGTTTGGGATGAGGTTGAATGTAGCTATGAATTCTGATTGGTTAAGGGTTAAGGTTTGGGATGAGGTTAAATGTAGCTATTAATTCTGATTGGTTCAAGGTTAAGGTTTGGGATGAGGTTAAATGTAGCTATTAATTCTGATTGGTTCAGGGTTAAGGTTTGGGATGAGGTTAAATGTAGCTATTAATTCTGATTGGTTCAGGGTTAAGGTTTGGGATGAGGTTAAATGTAGGTATTCATTCTGATTGGTTCAGGGTTAAGGATTGGGATGAGGTTGAATGTAGCTATTAATTCTGATTGGTTAAGTGTTAAGGTTTGGGATGAGGTTAAATGTAGGTATTCATTCTGAATGGTTCAGGGTTAAGGTTTGGGATGAGGTTGAATGTAGCTATGAATTCTGATTGGTTAAGGGTTAAGGTTTGGGATGATGCTAAATGTAGCTATTAATTCTGATTGGTTAAGGTTTGGGATGAGATTGAATGTAGCTATGAATTCTGATTGGTTAAGGGTTAAGGTTTGGGATGAGGTTGAATGTAGCTATGAATTCTGATTGGTTTAGGGTTAAGGTTTGGGATCAGGTTAAATGTAGGTATTAATTCTGATTGGTTGAATGTAGGTATGAATTCTGATTGGTTCAGGGTTAAGGTTTTGGGTGAGGTTGAATGTTGTTATGAATTCTGATTGGTTTAGGGTTAAGGTTTGGGATCAGGTTAAATGTAGGTATTAATTCTGATTGGTTAAGGGTTAAGGTTTGGGATGAGGTTAAATGTAGGTATTAATTCTGATTGGTTAAGGGTTAAGGTTTGGGATGAGGTTAAATGTAGGTATTAATTCTGATTGGTTCAGGGTTAAGGTTTGGGATGAGGTTGAATGCAGGTATTAATTCGGATTGGTTAAGGGTTAAGGTTTGGGATGAGGTTAAATGTAGGTATTAATTCTGATTGGTTAAGGGTTAAGGTTTGGGATGAGGTTAAATGTAGGTGTTAATTCTGATTGGTTAAGGGTTAAGGTTTGGGATGAGGTTAAATGTAGCTATGAATTCTGATTGGTTAAGGGTTAAGGTTTGGGATGAGGTTAAATGTAGCTATTAATTCTGATTGGTTAAGGGTTAAGGTTTGGGATGAGGTTAAATGTAGCTATTAATTCTGATTGGTTTAAGGTTAAGGTTTGGGAGGAGGTTGAATGTAGCTTTGAATTCTGATTGGTTAAGCGAAGGTTTGGGATGAGGTTGAATGTAGCTATGAATTCTGATTGGTTTAGGGTTAAGGTTTGGGATCAGGTTAAATGTAGGTGATTGGTTGAATGTAGGTATGAATTCTGATTGGTTCAGGGTTAAGGTTTTGGGTGAGGTTGAATGTTGTTATGAATTCTGATTGGTTGAATGTGGGTATGGGGGTGGGGCAGAGAAAACACACACAGGCACAATAGACATGACTGTCTCCTTTTCATCCAGTTTTGGCTGTTTGAGAGAACAGTGTTACAGACCTGAAACCTTCCTAACCACGTCTCTGTCCCCCTCCCTCCTAACCACGTCTCTGTCCCCCTCCCTCCTAACCATGTCTCTGTTCCCCTCCCTCCTAACCATGTCTCTGTCCCCCTCCCTCCTAACCATGTCTCTGTCCCCCTCCCTCCTAACCATGTCTCTGTCCCCCTCCCTCCTAACCATGTCTCTGTCCCCCTCCCTCCTAACCATGTCTCTGTCCCCCTCCCTCCTAACCATGTCTCTGTTCCCCTCCCTCCTAACCATGTCTCTGTCCCCCTCCCTCCTAACCATGTCTCTGTCCCCCTCCCTCCTAACCATGTCTCTGTCCCCCTCCCTCCTAACCACGTCTCTGTCCCCCTCCCCCTAACCACGTCTCTGTCCCTCTCCCCCTAACCACGTCTCTGTCCCCCTCCCTCCTAACCACGTCTCTGTCCCCCTCCCTCCTAACCACGTCTCTGTCCCCCTCCCTCCTAACCACGTCTCTGTCCCTCTCCCCCTAACCACGTCTCTGTCCCTCTCCCCCTAACCACGTCTCTGTCCCCCTCCCTCCTAACCACGTCTCTGTCCCTCTCCCTCCTTCCTAACCATGTCTCTGTCCCCCTCCCTCCTAACCACGTCTCTGTCCCCCTCCCTCCTAACCACGTCTCTGTCCCTCTCCCTCCTTCCTAACCATGTCTCTGTCCCCCTCCCTCCTAACCACGTCTCTGTCCCCCTCCCTCCTAACCACGTCTCTGTCCCCCTCCCTCCTAACCACGTCTCTGTCCCCCTCCCTCCTAACCACGTCTCTGTCCCTCTCCCTCCTTCCTAACCATGTCTCTGTCCCCCTCCCTCCTAACCACGTCTCTGTCCCTCCCTCCCTCCCTCCTAACCACGTCTCTGTCCCCCTCCCTCCTAACCACGTCTCTGTCCCCCTCCCTCCTAACCACGTCTCTGTCCCCCTCCCTCCTCCTAACCACGTCTCTGTCCCCCTCCCTCCTAACCACGTCTCTGTCCCCCTCCCTCCTAACCACGTCTCTCTCCCCCTCCCTCCTAACCACATCTCTGTCCCCCTCCCTCCTAACCACGTCCCTGTCCCCTCTGTCCCCCTCCCTCCCTCCTAACCACGTCTCTCTCCCCCTCCCTCCTAACCACGTCTCTGTCCCCCTCCCTCCCCTCCTAACCACGTCTCTCTCCCCCTCCCTCCTAACCACGTCTCTCTCCCCCTCCCTCCTAACCACGTCTCTCTCCCCCTCCCTCCTAACCACGTCTCTCTCCCCCTCCCTCCTAACCACGTCTCTGTCCCCCTCCCTCCTAACCACGTCTCTGTCCCCCTCCCTCCTAACCACGTCTCTGTCCCCCTCCCTCCTAACCACGTCTCTGTCCCCCTCCCCCTCCTAACCACGTCTCTGTCCCCCTCCCTCCTAACCACGTCTCTGTCCCCTCCCTCCTAACCACGTCTCTGTCCCTCTCCCTCCTAACCACGTCTCTGTCCCCCTCCCTCCTAACCACGTCTCTGTCCCCCTCCCTCCTAACCACGTCTCTGTCCCCCTCCCTCCTAATCACGTCTCTGTCCCTCTCCCCTCCTAACCACGTCCCTCTCCCCCTCCCTCCTAACCACGTCTCTGTCCCCCTCCCTCCTAACCATTGTCTCTGTTCCCCTCCTAACCATTGTCTCTGTCTCCCTCCCTCCTAACCACGTCTCTGTCCCAGACCCTCCCCTAACCATTGTCTCTGTCTCCCCCTCCCTCCTAACCATTGTCTCTGTCCCCCTCCCTCCTAACCATTGTCTCTGTTCCCCTCCTAACCATTGTCTCTGTCTCCCTCCCTCCTAACCACGTCTCTGTCCCAGACCCTCCTAACCACGTCTCTGTCCCCCTCCCTCCTAACCATTGTCTCTGTTCCCCTCCTAACCATTGTCTCTGTCTCCCTCCCTCCTAACCACGTCTCTGTCCCAGACCCTCCTAACCACGTCTCTGTCCCCCTCCCTCCTAACCACGTCTCTGTCCCCTCCCACCTAACCACGTCTCTGTCCCCCTCCCTCCTTCCTAACCACGTCTCTGTCCCCCTCCCTCCTAACCACGTCTCTGTCCCCCTCCCTCCTAACCACGTCTCTGTCCCCCTCCCTCCTTCCTAACCACGTCTCTGTCCCCCTCCCTCCTAACCACGTCTCTGTCCCCCTCCCTCCTAACCACGTCTCTGTCCCCCTCCCTCCTTCCTAACCACGTCTCTGTCCCCCTCCCTCCTTCCTAACCACGTCTCTGTCCCCCCCTCCCTCCTAACCACGTCTCTGTCCCCCTCCCCCTCCTAACCACGTCTCTGTCCCCCTCCCTCCTTCCTAACCACGTCTCTGTCCCCCTCCCTCCTAACCACGTCTCTGTCCCCCTCCCTCCTAACCACGTCTCTGTCCCCCTCCCTCCTAACCACGTCTCTGTCCCCCTCCCTCCTTCCTAACCACGTCTCTGTCCCCCTCCCTCCTTCCTAACCACGTCTCTGTCCCCCTCCCTTCCTAACCACGTCTCTGTCCCCCTCCCTCCTAACCACGTCTCTGTCCCCCTCCCTCCTAACCACGTCTCTGTCCCCCTCCCTCCTAACCACGTCTCTGTCCCCCTCCCTCCTAACCACGTCTCTGTCCCCCTCCCTCCTAACCACGTCTCTGTCCCCCTCCCTCCTAACCACGTCTCTGTCCCCCTCCCTCCTAACCACGTCTCTGTCCCCCTCCCTCCTAACCACGTCTCTGTCCCCCTCCCTCCTAACCACGCCTCTGTCCCCCTCCCTCCTAACCATGTGAGAACATGGGAAATGTTGTCGGTACTAGTATTTTCAGAGCTCATTTATAAGAGATCATGATCTCAATGGCTCCCTGATGAGATAAAGGTTAAATAAAATACAATTTTACTCAGTACAGTGTATTTACAGAGATGCTTGGGATGTCGAGGTCACAGTGTGGAGTTATTGAACCATCATTCTGGGGGTATTGTGTCCTTTCTCTCTTACTGAGATTAATATGGTTTATTCTCTGCTGTTCTAGAGTAGAACAGACTAAAATAAAACAGAGCGCAACGGAACAGAGCGCAACGGATCAGAGCGCAACGGATCAGAGCGCAACGGATCAGAGCGCAACGGAACAGAGTGCAACGGATCAGAGCGCAACGGATCAGAGCGCAACGGAACAGAGCGCAACGGAACAGAGCGCAACGGAACAGAGCGCAACGGAACAGAGCGCAACGGATCAGAGCGCAACGGAACAGAGCGCAACGGAACAGAGCGCAGAGCGGATCAGAGCGCAACGGAACAGAGCGCAACGGAACAGAGCGCAACGGATCAGAGCGCAGACGGAACAGAGCGCAACGGAACAGAGCGCAACGGATCAGAGCGCAACGGATCAGAGCGCAACGGAACAGAGCGCAACGGATCAGAGCGCAACGGATCAGAGCGCAACGGATCAGAGCGCAACGGAACAGAGCGCAACGGAACAGAGTGCAACGGATAATTTAAGTACAAAAGTGGCCACTTAAACCATTTTGGAAACAGATTACTGCATTACAGTTATACAAGTCTGTCAGGCCACATTCTATTAGATTAGAACCTGCTGTGGGTCTATTCTGTCCTCTCAGTCAAAAATAAAACTAAATCAAATCTGATAACTAAAAAAGTGATTTTCAAAACATGAACAAACATTTAAAAGAGGTGTTATTTCAAGCTGAACAGGTACTACAAATGAATGAATGAATGAATGAATGAATGAATGAACAGGTGGCTAAACATGCTCCAGAGACAGACAGATGCAGACTGGTGTTCTTTATTTTCATTTCTCAGAAGACTTCATTGTAAAACTGAAAAGTAATATAAAAGTCTGAAATTACACAATGCTTTACACAACATTGTATACTTGGGTACAACATTATCAACTTCCTCTTATTAACTGGCTAGAAATGAGCATTTCCTAGAATAAGTGGCTCAAAATAGTCTTTGCATAAGCAGACCGCTATATAGCTAGCGAGCATGGTGCTATACAGTAGCCTTCTAACAGACAAAAATTAACTCTATTCATATAAAAGAATATGAAATGTAAGCTAATTAAATGCGTATGTAGTTACTGATAAAACAGTGTAAAAACTTACAAGCAAAACTTTTCCAAGGCCAAAAACAAGAGGAAAGAATTTAGAAGCCATTCTTGACCTACCGTGGGTTTCAGAATGAATGACTTCCTGCTTAAATTACAGTTCAACTATGACCTCTGACAGTCAACGTGACATGAAAGGCCAGTCACAATGTTCTTAGAAATGAAATGAATAATGTGTAACTGTCACACCCTGACCTTAGAGAGCCTATTTATTTCTCTATTTGGTTAGGTCAGGGTGTGATTTGGGTGGGCATTCTAGTTGTTCTATTTCTTTGTTGGCCAGGTGTGGTTCCCAATCAGAGGCAGCTGTCTATCGTTGTCTCTGATTGGGGTTCATACTTAGGCAGCCATTTTTCCCTCCTTTGATTGTGGGATCTTGTTTTTGTACTGTAGCTTTCCAGCCCTACAAACTGTGTATTTCGGGGTTAAATTGTTTAAAAAAAAAAAAAACATTTTTCGGTGTCATCAATAAAATAAAGATGTACGCCTACCCACGCTGCACCTTGGTCCGATCCTTCCCTCAACGAACGTGACAGTAACATGACTCCTCCCCCCCAGAGTTTTCCATAGCGGTCAGACTCGATGGATACGGTGTGTTCTCTTTAGGTAGTGTTGTGGTGTGTTCTCTTTAGGTAGTGTTGTGGTGTGTTCTCTTTAGGTAGTGTTGTGGTGTCTCTCTTGACGTCATGTATTGTGTCCTACATTTTTAATCCTCCGTCCCCGCAGGAGGCCTTTTTGCCTCTTGGTAGGTCGTCATTGTAAATAATAATTTTGTTCTTAATTGACTTGCCGGCTTAAATAATGGTAGAAAAAAAAAATTATGCTGGGATGTCTCATCAGCTTGTGACAGAAACACAGGTCCTGTGAGCCCTTTGAAATTGGTTGAGAGAGAGTTCTCCAGCTGTGTGGTGGGGGTAGATACGTGAGCTGGGGTCTCCTACGCTGACCCATCCAAAGTCCAGTCACTGTGCCTGTCAGGAACGTTGTGTTGCTCATGCACTCTGTGAGGATGTCGCGTCCGAGTAAGGTATGGTATGTGGTATGTGTTGAGAACGCTACTACGTAACCTCTCGGGCCGGTAATCATATACGTTTAGCAAATTCATAACATATTGTACGAATTACAATTCAGAACACATCATACGAAATGGATTGACAAACCTCCACAAATGAATACATACCATACCATAACATATCATAGTCATTTACATTTACTATGTCAAGTCTACCCCTGAGTCCAGGTTGGCTTGACACCAGTAGGGGTGGCGGGGCTTAGGAGAGCCAGGCTAGGGGATCCTCCTGTGTGACAGGCAGGTAAACCCCAGTCACCCAAATGGGGTTGTCACGGTGAGGTAGGTGGGCTACGTTCCTCAGCATTCCAGGGACGTGGAGTGGGGTGGGTTGGCGTTTGTGTTGGGGGGGGGGTTGGGGATTCTCACAATTTGTAAAAGACAAGCAATAATGATTTACAGAGGGCAGACAGAGGACAGAGAGGGTTAAACAACATTTGAGAAGGATAAATGGAAAACAGATTGGAACGCTGCGTCCCACACTGTAGGAGAACACCAGTTTTGATGTGGCTGGTCATAGACCTGTTTTTAAAAGTTGGGAAATTGTCTGAGGACCACCATGCTTGACCCACACAGTGAGGAGAGAAATGAATCAGTAATTGAACTCATTGAGGGGGGGGGGTGGTAGCCACAAGGTAAGTGGACCATAGGGTTTCAAGTTCGAATCCCGGATCCCTGGCTGGACTATTCTGGTGGAAGTGATCCGGGAAACTACATGACTGTTGGTATCAAATCCTGGAAAATAAAATAAGGTTCACTCAGTTAACTCTCCATTCTACCAGTCAGTTAGACTTCTCTCTCCAGACATATCTCTCCCTGGCTGGGACGTGACCAATTGTACTATAACTGCAGGCTTTCTGAAAGGCCAGTTGTGTAATTCCTCATTAGACCGTACTGACCTGATTTCAATGTAAACAATAGCTGGTCCTCTGATGTAACATAACCTAACTAGGAAATTCGCTACTTGGCTTTCGGGAACTTTTAAAGAAGGTGGGAATGTGATGTATTTCCTTTGTGTGGGACGGGGGACGGCCAGGCCAAGGCAGTACACCTATCACGGAGCAGTTTAGATTCTCTTTCTTCTTATTTTAGATTCTATTTCCTGTTTTGTTCTGGAACTCTTCCTGTTCTGGAATGAAGAACAGCTGAGACAAACGTAAAGGAATTCAAGGTGGAAATCCTCAAACGGTGTCATATAGAGTCATATCTATAGATCGCTGGGACTCCAATAGAATATGTGGAAGTACAGATTGAACCAAGGGAATGTTAATCATGACCGTATGAAATATGTGCCAATGACAACCCCAAATATGGAAATCCTAAAAAAGTTGAATGACATAGGTAGTTATTATAGACAGCTAGGGTTCCAATAGAATACAATGGAAGTCATGATTGGAATGGGAACGAATGTAAGGGATCTTTTTGGCACTTGAAGGGCAATTATTTACTGAGCACAATGATAATCAGAGATATAGAATTTCAAGAACTGTATGAAGGATATGTGACCATAGAGATCCTATAATTATGATTCTATATAGGATTCTTTGAGCCTCTGTGTGTCTGGATAGCTACATTGTCTGTAACCTGACACATTATGTCTAGGCTCCTAGTCGAATCACTCACCCTTGGGCTAGGGCTGGAAGATATGGCCAAAATATATCACGGTATTTATTTATTTTTTAAATTAAACTATTGGACAGTATGACGGTATTTTTAGTTTTTGAATAGTAAAAGTTGTACATTTGCTTTATGAGTAGTGAGTGATCCCAGGGTGCTCTATGAGTAGTGAGTGATCCCAGGGTGCTGTATGAGTAGTGAGTGATCCCAGGGTGCTGTATGAGTAGTGAGTGATCCCAGGGTGCTTTATGAGTAGTGAGTGATCCCAGGGTGCTGTATGAGTAGTGAGTGATCCCAGGGTGCTGTATGAGTAGTGAGTGATCCCAGGGTGCTTTATGAGTAGTGAGTGATCCCAGGGTGCTTTAGGAGTAGTGAGTGATCCCAGGGTGCTCTATGAGTAGTGAGTGATCCCAGGGTGCTTTAGGAGTAGTGAGTGATCCCAGGGTGCTTTATGAGTAGTGAGTGATCCCAGGGTGCTTTAGGAATAGTGAGTGATCCCAGGGTGCTTTATGAGTAGTGAGTGATCCCAGGGTGCTTTATGAGTAGTGAGTGGTCCCAGGGTGCTTTAGGAGTAGTGAGTGATCCCAGGGTGCTTTATGAGTAGTGAGTGATCCCAGGGTGCTCTATGACTAGTGAGTGATCCCAGGGTGCTTTTGGAGTAGTGAGTGATCCCAGGGTGCTTTATGAGTAGTGAGTGATCCTAGGGTGCTTTATGAGTAGTGAGTGATCCCAGGGTGCTTTATGAGTAGTGAGTGATCCCAGGGTGCTTTTGGAGTAGTGAGTGATCCCAGGGTGCTTTTGGAGTAGTGAGTGATCCCAGGGTGCTTTTGGAGTAGTGAGTGATCCCAGGGTGCTTTTGGAGTAGTGAGTGATCCCAGGGTGCTTTTGGAGTAGTGAGTGATCCCAGGGTGCTTTTGGAGTAGTGAGTGATCCCAGGGTGCTTTTGGAGTAGTGAGTGATCCCAGGGTGGCAACACATACATTCTAAGTGATTTCAATAAGTCTTCATCCATTCTGATTGTTTTCTACTGTTCAATTCAACTTCAACCAAAACAAATTTCAGCCCTTTAATCATTTCTGGATTTCCTGCACTGAATTGCAGTGGTGGAAAAAGTACCCAGTTTTCATACTTGAGTAAAAGTAAAGATATGTTAACAGAAAATGACTCAAGTAAAAATACCCAGTAAAATACTTGAGTAAAAGTAAAGATATGTTAACAGAAAATGACTCAAGTAAAAATACCCAGTAAAATACTTGAGTAAAAGTATTTGGTTTTAAATATACTTACAGTAAGTATCAAAAGTAAATGTAATTGATAAAATGTACTTAATTTCAACTTCCTTATATTAAAGCAAATCAGACGGCACCATTTTCTTGTTTTTATTTTATTGACGGATAGCCAGGGGCACACTCCAACACTCAGACATCATTTACAAACAAAGCACTTGTGTTTAGTGAGTCCCCCAGATCAGATGCAGTAGGGATGACCAGGGATGTTCTCTTGACATGTGCGTGAATTGGACTATTTTCCTGTCCTGCTGAGCATTCAAAATGTAACGAGTACTTCTAGGTGTCAGGGAAAATGTATGGAGTAAAAAGTACAGTATTTTGTTTAGGAATGTTGTGAAGTAAAAGTTGTCAAAATAAGTACAGATCCCAAAACAAATGACTTAAGTTGTACTTTAATTTTTTTTAAATTAAAGTACTTTACACCACTGCCACGTAGGGCTGCACGATATGGACAAATAATCTAGGATTGATTTTGAACCAAATGTTGCAATTGCGATTCTACATGCAAATTTGAGCAAAACTGTTGGAAACATGGAAATATACTCTAATTCTATAGTTAGAATATAATAGTGGGCACTTTGAATACAATGTTGTTTGAGATTACAACTAATTAAAATGCCAGGGAAGAGTTATTGTGACAAGGTTGGAACCAAAGTGTTGATAAGTGTTTCCTAAGGGACCCTATAAGCTTTGGCTACATTGCATGTTTTCTCTTAGCTACTTCATGTAGCTAAAATTCCAGGGCCCACAGACCAGGGCCCACAGACCAGGGCCCATAGTCCAGGGCCCATATTCCAAGGCCCATATTCCAGGGCCCACAGACCAGGTCCTACAGACCAGGTCCCGCAGACCAGGGCCCACAGACCAGGGCCCATATTCCAGGGCCCACAGTCCAGGGCCCACAGTCCAGGGCCCACAGACCAGGGCCCATATTCCAGGGCCCACAGCCAGGGCCCATATTCCAGGGCCCATATTCCAGGGCCCACAGACCAGGGCCCACAGACCAGGGCCCATATTCCAGGGCCCACAGACCCGGGCCCATATTCCAGGGCCCACAGACCAGGGCCCATATTCCAGGGCCCACACACCAGGGCCCATAGTCCAGAGCCCACAGACCAGGGCCCATAGTCCAGGGCCCACAGACCAGGGCCCAAAAGTAGGAAAGGGATGCCATTTGGGATGCACCCCATTTGTTGTTGTTCCACCAATGAAACTAGAAACGTTGTTTTGAGAGGATTGGAATGAAAGGAATCCTTTTCACAGATGTGCAACCTTCTCGTACTCTAGTTCTTTTCTCTGTAGGTGTAGTATTACGCTCCGCCTCCCGACCCAGGTCTTACATGGCGGATGGCTATTGGTCACGCCACACATTGGTCAAAATCTCTGCCACATAATTGGAAGGTGGATGCTATAAAGGAGCATCGTGATTAGAGGGTGTCCACGCAGGCCGCTAAGTGTTCTATAATTGGGAGTGGGTGGACGGACTACCGTGTCCCAAATGGGACCTTTTATTCCCTTTTTTTTAATAGTGCAGTACTCATTTTTATAGGGCCCATAGGGATATGGTCAAATGTTGTGCACTGTAAAAGACATCGGGTGCCGTTTGGGACGAAAACGAAAAAGCAGAGTAGCAGGCCTACTATAGAGACAGCCGCACATATCTAACGCTATTTCTCTGAAGCTCACGCTTTACAACGTCTCGTAAATTACTTGCCGTATGATTGTCGAGCCATATGTGGTTTTTTTTTTGTGGGGTCGGGGGGGGGTCCCACTCTGGTATACATGGATACGGTTGCAGCTGGAGACCAGCTATAGGAGGATGAAGACGAGGGAAATATACTATTATAAACATCATATATTGAAACCCTCTATAGGTAGAAAAATGTCAAATGTACATATCTGAATATCTTCCTGCTATTGTCTCACAGTATCTTATTTTGTGTAAAAAAAAAAAGGAAACTGATCTTACACTAATTTGTTCAATGATGCAGTTTACTATCCTTGCCTGTACAGTCAACACTGAACTACTGAATAATCACTGAGAATCCACATGGTTTGAATTTAAACACAAATGTAAATTTATTCAAGAACATTTTAGACTTTAGTAACACTAAATAGTGTTTAAATAGGTTAGAATAGTGGCTAAATTGATTTAATAGTGATTAAATAGTGGTTAAATAGGTTAAAATAGGAATTGTGTTGTAAGAGTAGAGTACTAAATGATTTGTCTTGAACAAAAATAAACATGAAAATGCTTTTATTTGAAAAGTCAAACGCAGCCTCTCTTAGGCAGCAACACTGCAGCATTATCACACACACACACACACACACACACACACACACACACACACACACACACACACACACACACACACACACACACACACATAATACTCGAGAGGACTCATCTAGACACAGAGGAATTGTACCGTCACACTTAGTTTTGCCATGAAAATAAGCAGGTAAAGACTGTGTTACCGCCAGAATGTAACGGTGAGGATCTTTTAAGAGTCAAGGTTTTTTACCTCCGGATTTTCTCTCTTAACATCATGGGACAGGAACAGTTATCTTGCTAAAAGCGTGACTTCCCAGGGACAGGCTGAGCTTATGATAATATATTACTGTAATAAATAACAAGTATAGGCTTGTAATAATGTCTGGCTAGGGCAGGGGAGAAGGGATGGGAATTATGGGATGTATTCTCCCCTTACTGAGCAGACAGGTTGTATATCATGCATGAACACACACACACACTCAGAGGGAGAAGGAAGAGGCAGAGAGACTGGTTGTATATCTCTCCCTGGCATGAGGAGAAGGTCAGAAGGTCAGTGAGCACAGAAAGAGGAGACGAGAACCAGTAGCTAATATGCAGGGGACAGTGGTTGTGTGTGTGTGTGTGTGTGAATCTCTATTTAATTCCGTCTGTGCGTTCACGGCCATTGAGGCAATGTAGCTATCAAATGTTCTTCTTCACAATTGGCTGTTCCCTCCTGATGACCCGGTTGGACATGACCCCCACAAGGGTAATCTGGAGAGATCAGCCAATGAAGTTGGAATTCCCACCCAGTTGACTACTTTAAAATGGTGGAAGCGCTCAATGGCGATGTCCATGCTAAAACAACACCGTTACATCTAAGTTGTGTCCTCTATCCATTTTTTTTATGAAGCTATCACTACTATGCAGTGTTAGTAGTCACAGCCAATTTCTCACACTTTGGTTCTGCATTGCTATGTTTACAAAACGGCTATGGCTGAGTCGCTGTGGATAAGAGTGTCTGCTAAATGACTAAAAATGTTTTATGTACATTGCAGAATGCACACTGCCAAACGCAGCATTGGGAATCTCAGAAGAGCTTTCACCTCCTCCTCCTCCTCCTTTACAAGACACACTGTTCTCACATTATCTTGTTCCTCTTTCTCATCTCAAAGGAGAGAGACAGACATTTTGATAAATTAATGATGAGTAAAAACGTTTTGTTTTATCAAAAAAAAAAAAAAAATAATAATAATCTTAATTTTGTTCTTGATCAGATATTTTACTTGGGAACATTTAATGTGGTATTTTTTTTATATTTCATTCTATATTCTATTTCAATTGTAGCTTTCAGTTTGTTTACGTCACTGCAAAAAAAAGAAGGAAACGGACTCCTCCTTGTCTCGTGGTGACGTCACGCAAACAAGACTCTGAAACCGGAAGAGGAAATCACACCGTTATCTGTGGATGTTTATTACAAATTGAAAGCAACAAAAAATATATATATATAAAAAAAATGAATCCTCCAATTATCAACTCTACTAATTCGGTGACAACTTCTACTAAAAGTAAGTTTCTGAAAAAAGGTGCTGTATGTTTTTTTTTTTTTAAAAACGTTTTTACACATTTGATTGTTAACGTTGCATGCATCTCATTCGTAACGTGTTGAAGCTAGCCAAAGTCAGCAAAAGCTTAGCTACACATCCTGGCAATGCTTCGATTTCACTTTGCTATTGAAAATGCTCATGTTTTTTTTTAATGTTGATTTTTAGACTTGATAATGCCCGTTTTGATGTTAGATAGCTATGTCGCAAAGCAGACTGGTTTGGAAACCGAAACTTATCTTGACTCTTGCTTAGTAGCTAACTAGCTAGCCTACTAGCTAGGTACTCCAACATTTTTTTTGACAACAGTCAAGTGATAACTAGTACGATATTGTTGCCAAACATTCTAGCAAAAATGTGAGATATTCCAGATACTTTATAGCTAAGCACCATCAGCAGTCTGCATGCTTCACACTTTTGCAGCCAGGAATTAAGACACACCTGTTTCCTGTAATTCAATGTCATTTGGTTCAGGGCAACAAATCTAGTAATATCAGCTAGTACCACTGTACCAGTCTGCACTGTATAAACCCAGCTACTGTACATGTCGATAAGGTGTTACCACAGTCAGTCGGCCATCTTGTTTTAAACATTTGCCGTACTGTAACTGTACTCTTTCCTGCAGGAAAGCGAGAGGCCGAGCGCTCCGTCAACTGGACAGTGGAAGAGACGCAGGTGTTGCTGTGTGCCTGGAGTGACGAGCGAGTGCAGAAGAGCCTGGCGGAGAATGTCCGTAACCGCCATGTTTTCAAACACCTCTCAGCCCGCATGTGTGACTTGGGCTTCTCACGCAGCCCTCACCAGTGCCGGCTCCGCGTCAAGACCCTCAAGGCCAACTATGTCAGAGCCAAGCTGCTGATGAGCGTGGATGACTCCCAACCCTGCAGTTTCAGGTACTACTCTGAGATGGATGCTGTGCTGGGGAGAAATCGCGCTATGGAAGGGACTGGAGGAGGGCGGCATTTTGGATCTCCTGAAGGCATAGGAGGATTATTAGGAGGGTGCCATTTTGGGTCTGAATTGATCGCAGAAACAGGGCGCTATTTGGGATCTGAAGGGATTGGAAGACTAGGAGGAGGATGCAATTTTGTATCTCCTGAGGGGACGGCAGGACAGAAGTCACGGTATATGGTGTCTGAGATGAAGGTGGAGGAGGACAGGGAGGCAGACGACACAGACGACTACGAGTTCAACGATGTAGGAATCATCACTCGGCCACTGGTTGGCCCGGGTGGAAGACGCCATGATGCTTTTCTAGAGCACAGCAACGACTATCATGAACCTGCTGGTATGTACTCTACTCTCTGTCTGACTCTCTCTGTCGGTCACACTTTCTGCTATCAATGCCACTGATTATCATTATATCATCAAAGGTAGACTCAGCACGATGTTATCAAAGCAAATTTTATTTGTCACATACACATGGTTAGCAGATGTTAATGCGAGTGTAGCGAAATGCTTGTGCTTCTAGTTCCGACAATGCAGTAATAACCAACAAGTAATCTAACTAACAATTCCAAAACTACTGTCTTATACACAGTGTAAGGGGATAAAGAATATGTACATAAGGATATATGAATGAGTGATGGTACAGAGCAGCATAGGCAAGATACAGTAGATGGTATCGAGTACAGTATATGCATATGAGATGAGTATGTAAACCAAGTGGCATAGTTAAAGTGGCTAGTGATACATGTATTACATAAGGATGCAGTCGATGATATAGAGTACAGTATCTACGTATGCATATGAGATGAATAATGTAGGGTAAGTAACATTATATAAGGTAGCATTGTTTAAAGTGGCTAGTGATATATTTACATCATTTCCCATCAATTCCCATGATTAAAGTGGCTGGAGTAGAGTCAGTGTCATTGACAGTGTGTTGGCAGTAGCCACTCAATGTTAGTGGTGGTTGTTTAACAGTCTGATGGCCTTGAGATAGAAGCTGTTTTTCAGTCTCTCGGTCCCAGCTTTGATGCACCTGTACTGACCTCGCCTTCTGGATGACAGCGGGGTGAACAGGCAGTGGCTCGGGTGGTTGATGTCCTTGATGATCTTTATGGCCTTCCTGTAGCATCGGGTGGTGTAGGTGTCCTGGAGGGCAGGTAGTTTGCCCCCGGTGATGCGTTGTGCAGACCTCACTACCCTCTGGAGAGCCTTACGGTTGAGGGCGGTGCAGTTGCCATACCAGGCGGTGATACAGCCCGCCAGGATGCTCTCGATTGTGCATCTGTAGAAGTTTATGAGTGCTTTTGGTGACAAGCCGAATTTCTTCAGCCTCCTGAGGTTGAAGAGGCGCTGCTGCGCCTTCCTCACGATGCTGTCTGTGTGAGTGGACCAATTCAGTTTGTCTGTGATGTGTATGCCGAGGAACTTAAAACTGGCTACCCTCTCCACTACTGTTCCATCGATGTGGATGGGGGGGTGTTCCCTCTCTCAACCAGCTTCATGAGCTAGTCACCTGGAATGCATTTCAATTAACAGGTGTGCCTTGTTAAAAGTTAATTTGTGGAATTTCTTTCCTTCTTAATGTGTTTGAGCCAGTCAGTTGTGTTGTGACAAGGTAGGGGTGATATACAGAAGAAAGCCCTATTTGGGAAAATACCATTTTGGCAAGAACAGCTCAAATAAGCAAAGATAAATGACAGTCCATCATTACTTTAAGACATGAAGGTCAGTCAATTTGGAAAATGTCAAGTTTCTTCAAGTTCAGTCGCAAAAACCATCAAGCACTATGATGAAACCGTCTCTCATGAGGACCGCCACAGGAAAGGACCACCCAGAGTTAGCTCTGCTGCAGAGGATAAGTTCATTAGAGTTACCAGCCTCAGAAATTGCAGCCCAAATAAATGCTTCACAGAGTTCAAGTTACAGGCATCTCAACTTCAACTGCCTGTGAATCAGGCCTTCGTGGTTGAATTTCTGAAAAGATACCACTACTAAAGGACACCAACAAGAAGAAGAGACTTGCTTGGGCCAAGAAACACGAGCAATGGACATCAGACCGGTGGACTTTTTTTTTCTTTGCTTTGGTCTGATGAGTCCATATTTGAGATTTTTGGTTCCAACCGCCGTGTCTTTGTGAGACGCAGAGTAGGTGAACGGATGATCTCCGCATGTGTGGTTCTCACCGTGAAGCATGGAGGAGGAGGTGTGATGGTGTAGGGGATGCTTTGCTGGTGACACTGTCTGTGATTTATTTATAATTCAAGGCACACGTAACCACCATGGCTACCACAGCATTCTGCATCGATACACCATCCCATCTGGTTTGCACTTAGTGGGACTATCATTTGTTTTTCAACAGGACAATGACACAACACACCTCCAGGCTGTGTAAGGGCTATTTGACCAAGAAGGAGAGTGATGGAGTGCTGCATCAGATGACCTGGCCTCCACAATCACCTGACCTCAACCCAATTGTGATGGTTTGGGATGAGTTGGACCACAGAGTGAAGGAAAAGCAGCTAACAAGTGCTCAGCATATGTGGGAACTTCTTCAAGACCGTTGGACAAGCATTCCAGGTGAAGCTAGTTGATAGAATGCCCAGAGTGTGCAAAGCTGTCATCAAGGCAAAGGGAGGCTACTTTGAAGAATCTAAAATATATAAATATATTTTGATTTGTTTAACACTATTATGTAGATGTATATTGTGAATGGCCATAAGCTTTAAAAAAAAAAAATGTGAGGCCATATCGCATGTGCTCACACAGTGACTTCAGAAGGACCTGTTTTGCAACAGTAGTTGAATGCCTCAAGGATGAGAAGGCACGGCACCACATCAGACACACGACTGGCTGTCAGTTTGAAGTTGGTCAATGTGGATTGTAAACGGCTCCAACACAAGCTGTTCTAGCTTGGCCCAGTCACACGCTCCGTGCTCGTCCTCGGATTTCTTCCCTGTTAGCTTATGATAGTGATGCACAAGCTAGGCCTATTTGAAACATTGCCATTTCCTGGCAACATTTACCCGCCAGATTCAGAAGCTTAAACTTTTAGATTTTTGCCGAAAGTTTTTAGACTAAGAAAAACTAAACTATTTTGTTTCTATTTTTTTTGCAGTCCAAAATATTAGTTTCAGTAGTTTGTTTTTCAAGTGTTTTTTTATATATACTTTTAGTTTGCTAAATTGTTTTTCCAATTTTCGTTTTTATTTTCGTTTCTGTTTTCATTTACTATAATAACCTTGCAATTTGGGTAAACTGTTGATTCTACATTGTAGAATAATAATGAAGACATCAAATCTATGAAATAAAACATATGAAATCATGTAGTAACCAAAAAAGTGTTAAACAAATTGCCCAATGTTGTGATTAATAAAGCTTTATCAAAATCAGAATATCTGATTAATGAATCTATTTAATCTCTTGCATTGCAGTTCATCCATTGGAGGATGACCGCAGCAACTCCAGGTCAACACCGCCACCACCCCAGCCTGCTTGCCATTTTTCTCCACCCCCAGACCATAGCCCCAACTTGGGCAGTGGTATCACCATTCCCTCCGCCCAGCCCCTAGAGCCTGTGTTGAAGCACTTGGCAGACTGCTTCCAGAGGCTGGTCTCAGAGTTCCGGGGTCTGATGGTACAGCTGGAGGGCCAGAGGCAGGAGCAGGTCAGAGACGAATAGATAGATATGTCTATCTAAACAAGGCATTCAGAAAGTATTCAGACCCCTTGACTTTTTCCACATTTTGTTACGTTACAGCCTTGTTCTAAAATGGATCAAATATAATCCTCATCAATCTACACACGATACCCCACAATGACATCACAAAACCCCGCAATGACATCACAATACCCCACAATGACATCACAATACCACATAATATGACATCACAATACCCCATAATGACAAAAAATAATAATACCTTATTTAAGTATTCAGATTCTTTGCTATGAGAATCGAAATTGAGCTCGG
This sequence comes from Oncorhynchus tshawytscha, assembly GCF_018296145.1. Taxonomy (NCBI): domain Eukaryota; kingdom Metazoa; phylum Chordata; class Actinopteri; order Salmoniformes; family Salmonidae; genus Oncorhynchus; species Oncorhynchus tshawytscha. The sequence goes on from NC_056432.1 coordinate 4,542,024, forward strand.
GTGCATTCTGTTTCCATTGATCATCCTTGAGTTGTTTCTACAACTTGATTGGAGTCCAACTGTGGTAAATGTAATTGATTGGACATGATTTGGGCGAGGCACACACCTGTCTATTTAAGGTCGCACAGTTGGCAGTGCATGTCAGAGCAAAAATCCAAGCCACGAGGTTGAAGGAATTGTCCGTAGAGTTCCGAGAGAGGATTGTGCCGAGGCACAGATCTGGGGAAGGGTACCAAACCATTTCTGTAGCATTGAGGGTACCCAAGAATACAGGGGCCTCCATCATTCTTAAATGGAAGAAGTTTAGAACCATCGAGACTCTTCCTAGAGCTGGCCTCCCGGCCAAACTGTGCAATTGGGGAGAATGGCCTTGGTCTAGAAGGTGACCAAGAACCAAATGGTCACTCTGACAGAGCTCCCGAGTTCCTCTTTGGAGATGGGAGAACCTTCCAGGTGGACAACCATCTCTGCAGCACTCCACCAATCAGGCCTTTATGGTAGTGGCCAGACGGAAGCCACTCCTCAGTAAAAGGCATGACGGCCCTATTAGTTTTCCAAAAGGCACCTAAAGACTCTCAGACCATAAGACACAAGATTCTCTGGTCTGATGAAACCAAGATTGAACTCTTTGGCCTGAATGCCAAGTGTCACGTCTGGAGGAAACCTGACACCATCCCTACGGTGAAGCATGGTGGTGGCAGCATCATGCTGTGGGGATGTTTTTCAGTGGCAGGGACTGGGAGACTAGTCAGGATCGAAGGAAAGATGAACGGAGAAAAGTACAGAGAGATCATTGATGAAAACCAGCACGAGAGTGACCTGAAAATAGCTGTGCAGCGATGCTCCCCATCCAACCTCCACAGAGCTTGAGAGGATCTGCAGAGAAGAATGGGAGAAACTCCCCAAATACAGATGTGCCAAGCTTGCAGCGTCAAACCCAAGAAGACTCGAGGCTGTAATTGCTGCCAAAGGTGCTTCAACAAAGTACTGAGTAAAGGGTCTGAATACTTATGTAAATGTGATATTTCTATGAATGAGTTTTTCCTTTGTCATTATTGGGTATTGTGATGTCATTATGGGGTATTGTGATGTCATTATGGGGTATTGTGATGTCATTATGGGGTATTGTGATGTCATTATGGGGTATTGTGATGTCATTATGGGGTATTGTGTGTAGATTGATGAGGGGAAAGAAACGATTATGTAAAAGTGATATTTCTGTGTGTATTTTATTTTTTTGCTAAAATTTCTAAAACCCCATTTTTTTTTTTTTTGCTTTGTTATTGTGTGTAGATTGATGAGGAAAACAATACATTTGAATCATTTTTCGAATAAGGCTGTAACGTATCAAAATGTGGGGAAAGTCCAAGGGGTTTTTCTTTCTGAACGCACCCTATATGTGTTGTGTCCCAAATGACACCCTGTAGTCCCATAGTTTATAGGGAATACCCTATTACCTATGTAGTCCCAAAGTTTATAGGGAATACCCTATTACCTATGTAGTCCAATAGTGTATAGGGAATACCCTATTACCCATGTAGTCCCATAGTGTATAGGGAATACCCTATTACCTATGTAGTCCAATAGTGTATAGGGAATACCCTATTACCTATGTAGTCCAATAGTGTGTAGGGAATACCCTATTACCTATGTAGTCCCATAGTGTATAGGGAATACCCTATTACCTATGTAGTCCAATAGTGTATAGGGAATACCCTATTACCTATGTAGTCCAATAGTGTATAGGGAATACCCTATTACCTATGTAGTCCAATAGTGTGTAGGGAATACCCTATTACCTATGTAGTCCAATAGTGTATAGGGAATACCCTATTACCTATGTAGTCCAATAGTGTGTAGGGAATACCCTATTACCCATGTAGTCCCATAGTGTATAGGGAATACCCTATTACCTACAGTGGGGCAAAAAAGTATTTAGTCAGCCACCAATTGTGCAAGTTCTCCCACTTAAAAAGATGAGAGGCCTGTAATTTTCATCATAGGTACACTTCAACTATGACAGACAAAATGAGAAAGAATCCAGAAAATCACATTGTAGGATTTTTAATGAATTTATTTGCAAATTATGGTGGAAAATAAGTATTTGGTCACCTACAAACAAGCAAGATTTCTGGCTCTCACAGACCTGTAACTTCTTCTTTAAGAGGCTCCTCTGTCCTCCACTCGTTACCTGTATTAATGGCACCTGTTTGAACTTGTTATCAGTATAAAATACACCTGTCCACAACCTCAAACAGTCACACTCCAAACTCTACTATGGCCAAGACCAAAGAGCTGTCAAAGGACACCAGAAACAAAATTGTAGACCTGCACCAGGCTGGGGAGACTGAATCTGCAATAGGTAAGCAGCTTGGTTTGAAGAAATCAACTGTGGGAGCAATTATTAGGAAATGGAAGACCTACAAGACCACTGATAATCTCCCTCGATCTGGGGCTCCACGCAAGATCTCACCCCGTGGGGTCAAAATTATCACAAGAACGGTGAGCAAAAATCCCAGAACCACACGGGGGGACCTAGTGAATGAATGAGAGCTGGGACCAAAGTAACAAAGGCTACCATCAGTAACACACTACGCCGCCAGGGACTCAAATCCTGCAGTGCCAGACGTGTCCCCCTGCTTAAGCCAGTACATGTCCAGGCCCGTCTGAAGTTTGCTAGAGCGCATTTGGATGATCCAGAAGAAGATTGGGAGAATGTCATATGGTCAGATCAAACCAAAATATAACTTTTTGGTAAAAACTCAACTCGTCGTGTTTGGAGGACAAAGAATGCTGAGTTGCATCCAAAGAACACCATACCTACTGTGAAGCATGGGGGTGGAAACATCATGTTTTGGGGCTGTTTTTCTGCAAAGGGACCAGGACGACTGATCCGTGTAAAGGAAATAATGAATGGGCCCATGTATCGTGAGATTTTGAGTGAAAACCTCCTTCCATCAGCAAGGGCATTGAAGATGAAACGTGGCTGGGTCTTTCAGCATGACATTGATCCCAAACACACCGCCCGGGCAACGAAAGAGTGGCATCGTAAGAAGCATTTCAAGGTCCTGGAGTGGCCTAGCCAGTCTCCAGATCTCAACCCCATAGAAAATCTTTGGAGGGAGTTGAAAGTCTGTGTTGCCCAGCAACAGCCCCAAAACATCACTGCTCTAGAGAAGATCTGCATGGAGGAATGGGCCAAAATACCACCAACAGTGTGTGAAAACCTTGTGAAGACTTACAGAAAACGTTTGACCTCTGTCATTGCCAACAAAGGGTATATAACAAAGTATTGAGAAACTTTTGTTATTGACCAAATACTTATTTTCCACCATTTGCAAATAAATTAATTAAAAATCCTACAATGTGATTTTCTGGATTTTTTTTTCTAATTTTGTCTCTTCTTTTTAAGTGGGAGAACTTGCACAATTGGTGGCTGACTAAATACTTTTTTGCTCCACTGTATGTAGTCCCTGTTCTGCTCATTTTTAAACTGGTCAGCATGTTAGCACCGTTGAACATTGAGCTGGGCGATATGGACAAAAAGTCATATTGCGATTTACATTTAACTGTTTTTGCTCAACAACACATTTTTTTGTGGGGGGGGGTATGGACAGTTTACCTTGGTGGCGGAGCTCTTGACACTTTCTTTCCAGTACCTAGTAAGATAACTGAGATCGGTATCCTATGATTTTAAAAAGTTAGATGAAATAGCTAACATATTCAGTAAATGCATTGTTGATATTTTGATGTGCAATATGTCAAAATAGGATCAAGAATTATCTGATTTTTATTTATGGCTTTTCAAAGAAATTTGTCGCCATCTTTGTGCTCACTGTCCTTTAGACTTTACACCACCTGTGGAAGAAGGGGGGACCACAAAACACTGAGCTAGATGGCTAACTCTAAATATGAATATGTTGTTAGAATTGCCATCTAGGCTAATAGATTAATCAATCCGTAAATCCACACGGCCTTCGTCAGAGCTCCGATACGTAAAGCTTGTTAAATATCGGTGATGCCTATTCACTTCAAAATGGCTCCGCCTTCGCATCAAAAATCGTATTAAAACTACAGCCCTACTCTGGTGGTAAAGTGACGCCGTTGAGAGAGACATTTATATACTCTCAGAATGTTGTGTAATCTAACTTTCTGTAACTAGAACAACAGGCTGGTGGTGTACTGGTGTGGGAGAATGTTTTCCTGGCACACGTTAGGTCCCTTGATACCAATTGAGCAATGTTTCCATGCCCGGAGAATTCAGGCCGTTCTGTAAGTTAGAGGAGGGTCCGACCCCGGTACTAGCTACATGTACGTAATATAAACTGAACATCATAATGCTTTTGGTAGAAAACTCAGTGTCTAAACTTTCTCTCTCTCGCTCTGTCTCTTTGTCAGGCTCGCTGGCAGCAGGACTTGCTCTCTCAGTGGCTGGAGAGAGAGGAGATGAGGCAGAGGGAGGCGGCGGACAGGGAGGACCGGAGGGAGAAGGCCCGTATGGCGCATGAGATCAGGGTACTGACGCTCCTCAGTGGCCTGGCCCAGAACCAGCAGAGACAGAAGCAGACACCACATCACAGCTGCAGCTGTTGCCACCAGTGTAGCAGGGTGGAGGCGGTAGGTGGGGCTGTTCCCGGGGCCTCGACCATCACCAGACATGATGATGGAACCGAGGACAGAGACCAGATGGAATCAGAGGCCTTATAGAAGAAAGGGTTGGATACAGACCTGGGGTACAGACCTGGGGGTGGTGTGTGTGTGTGTGTGTGTGTGAGAACTCCATGCCTTTCAGAATGTATGTTTAACTTCTTGCTGGAGTGTTTGGCCTATAAGAAATAAATGTATTTTTGTTGTTAATTGTTTAATGAATTAACGCTGACATTGAGGGTTCAGTGGTCTGAGTGAAACAACTGAAATTCAGTATTATTCCCTCTGAAGGTGTTTGATTTGGTTCTCTTCATCTGGTGTACGGAAACTCATCTGTTCTGTTTACTTTGCTGACAGTTTTGGTTTCGTTTGATGCCTAATGAACATACCCCAAGTATGTATGGGTGGTCCTGTTGGAAAGGTCTATCTCAGGTCTTCTCAGACACCCTGTTTTAGGAAGTCACCGTCGTCCTCATCGTTAGGGCTACTGTCAACATCATCATCAGGGCTACTGTCAACATCATCAGGGCTACTGTCAACATCATCAGGGCTACTGTCATCATCATCAGGGCTACTGTCAACATCATCATCAGGGCTACTGTCATCATCATCAGGGCTACTGTCATCATCATCAGGGCTACTGTCATCATCATCAGGGCTACTGTCAACATCATCATCAGGGCTACTGTCAACATCATCATCAGGGCTACTGTCAACATCATCATCAGGGCTACTGTCAACATCATCATCAGGGCTACTGTCAACATCATCATCAGGGCTACTGTCAACATCATCATCAGGGCTACTGTCAACATCATCATCAGGGCTACTGTCAACATCATCAGGGCTACTGTCAACATCATCATCAGGGCTACTGTCAACATCATCATCAGGGCTACTGTCATCATCAGGGCTACTGTCAACATCAGGGCTACAGTCATCATCAGGGCTACTGTCAACATCATCATCAGGGCTACTGACATCATCAGGGCTACTGTCAACATCATCATCAGGGCTACTGTCAACATCATCATCAGGGCTACTGTCAACATCAGGGCTACTGTCATCATCAGGGCTACTGTCAACATCATCAGGGCTACTGTCATCATCAGGGCTACTGTCAACATCAGGGCTACTGTCATCATCAGGGCTACTGTTAACATCATCATCAGGGCTACTGTCAACATCATCATCAGGGCTACTGTCAACATCATCATCAGGGCTACTGTCAACATCATCATCAGGGCTACTGTCAACATCATCATCAGGGCTACTGTCAACATCATCATCAGGGCTACTGTCAACATCATCATCAGGGCTACTGTCAACATCATCATCAGGGCTACTGTCAACATCATCATCAGGGCTACTGTCAACATCAGGGCTACTGTCAACATCATCATCAGGGCTACTGTCAACATCATCATCAGGGCTACTGTCAACATCATCATCAGGGCTACTGTTAACATCATCATCAGGGCTACTGTCAACATCAGGGCTACTGTCAACATCATCATCAGGGCTACTGTCAACATCAGGGCTACTGTCAACATCATCATCAGGGCTACTGTCAACATCATCATCAGGGCTACTGTCAACATCATACTGTCATCATCAGGGCTACTGTCAACATCATCATCAGGGCTACTGTTAACATCATCATCAGGGCTACTGTCAACATCATCATCAGGGCTACTGTCAACATCATCATCAGGGCTACTGTCAACATCATCATCAGGGCTACTGTCAACATCATCATCAGGGCTACTGTTAACATCATCATCAGGGCTACTGTCAACATCAGGGCTACTGTCAACATCATCATCAGGGCTACTGTCAACATCATCATCAGGGCTACTGTCAACATCATCATCAGGGCTACTGTTAACATCATCATCAGGGCTACTGTCAACATCATCATCAGGGCTACTGTTAACATCATCATCAGGGCTACTGTCAACATCAGGGCTACTGTCAACATCATCATCAGGGCTACTGTCAACATCATCATCAGGGCTACTGTCATCATCATCAGGGCTACTGTCATCATCATCAGGGCTACTGTCATCATCATCAGGGCTACTGTCAACATCATCATCAGGGCTACTGTCAACATCATCATCAGGGCTACTGTCAACATCATCATCAGGGCTACTGTCAACATCATCATCAGGGCTACTGTCAACATCATCATCAGGGCTACTGTCAACATCATCATCAGGGCTACTGTCAACATCATCATCAGGGCTACTGTCAACATCATCATCAGGGCTACTGTCAACATCATCAGGGCTACTGTCAACATCATCATCAGGGCTACTGTCAACACCATCATCAGGGCTACTGTCAACATCATCATCAGGGCTACTGTCAACATCAGGGCTACAGTCATCATCAGGGCCACTGTCAACATCATCATCAGGGCTACTGACATCATCAGGGCTACTGTCAACATCATCATCAGGGCTACTGTCAACATCATCATCAGGGCTACTGTCAACATCAGGGCTACTGTCATCATCAGGGCTACTGTCAACATCATCATCAGGGCTACTGTTAACATCATCATCAGGGCTACTGTTAACATCATCATCAGGGCTACTGTCAACATCAGGGCTACTGTCATCATCAGGGCTACTGTTAACATCATCATCAGGGCTACTGTCAACATCATCATCAGGGCTACTGTCAACATCATCATCAGGGCTACTGTCAACATCATCATCAGGGCTACTGTCAACATCATCATCAGGGCTACTGTCAACATCATCAGGGCTACTGTTAACATCATCATCAGGGCTACTGTCAACATCAGGGCTACTGTCAACATCATCATCAGGGCTACTGTCAACATCATCATCAGGGCTACTGTCAACATCATCATCAGGGCTACTGTTAACATCATCATCAGGGCTACTGTCAACATCAGGGGGCTACTGTCAACATCATCATCAGGGCTACTGTCAACATCATCATCAGGGCTACTGTCAACATCATCATCAGGGCTACTGTCAACATCATCATCAGGGCTACTGTTAACATCATCATCAGGGCTACTGTTAACATCATCATCAGGGCTACTGTCATCATCAGGGCTACTGTCATCATCAGGGCTACTGTCAACATCATCATCAGGGCTACTGTCAACATCATCATCAGGGCTACTGTCAACATCATCATCAGGGCTACTGTCAACATCAGGGCTACTGTCATCATCAGGGCTACTGTCATCATCAGGGCTACTGTCAACATCAGGGCTACTGTCAACATCATCATCAGGGCTACTGTCAACATCATCATCAGGGCTACTGTCAACATCAGGGCTACTGTCATCATCAGGGCTACTGTCAACATCATCATCAGGGCTACTGCAGCATTTCTCATGGTAAATAGACATGTTGATGGCTAGTTGAATAGGTGGGTGTGAGGGGAGGTTAGCTGTTTACTACAGGGCTGCCAAGAATGAAACGTTGGAGATGGAGGTCAACTCACTGTCAACTCGGGCACTCCTGGAGATGTATTAGAAATGTATTTATTTAAATAGGGAAGTTAGTTTAATTTTCAATGACGGTCTAGTCATTGAACAGTGGGGTTAACTGCCTGTTCAGGGGCAGAGTGACAGATTTGTACCTTGTCAGCTAAGGAGATTCGAACTTGCAAGCTTTCGGTTTCTAGTCCAACACTCGCACTGCCACGAAATCACAAGAGATTTGACTGATCTTGTATTTTTTTTAACTGAGTGTTTTGCTATTTGTCCTATTTGTCCTGAATTATTCATATTAAAAAGTGACATTCCAGTCTCCCTTTTCATGTCATTTAACACCTGATCTACTGAACAAAAGGCGCATCTCAATAGGCGGTTCAGGTTAGTTAGAGGCTGATGACATCACAACTTCCCATCAAACCAACTCCTTAAACTTTGCAGTTAAACGATTTTTAAACGATTTGTCTCAGAAAATAGTTTGTTACCCTTTTAAGTGTGTGTACTGTACTGTATTTATACTTGGGATATCGCTTTTCAACAGGAAAAGTTCAACAATCGCTGGAGTACATCTTTACGTTCACCCAGATCCTGGTGGTTGTGAGGAGGACCAACTTATCTGAATGACTAAAGCTCTCATTGGGAGAAATATGTTGGTGGACAGCAGAGATGATGAATCAACCCTATCCAGAAAATGTCCATCCATTTTCACGGACAAAAAAAGTTTGTATGAATGTAACTTTTGACGGACCGACAGATATGTTAGCCAATTAGAAAAGAGCAGCGCGCACACTGACCAATGAGAAAAGAGCAGCGCGCACACTGACCAATTAGAAAAGAGCAGCACGCACACTGGCCAATAAGCAGCATGCACACTGACCAATTAGGAAAGAGCAGCATGCACACTTGACCAATGAGAAAAGAGTAGCACGCACACTGACCAATGAGAAAAGAGCAGCACTCACACTTGACCAATGAGAAAAGAGCAGCACGCACACTTGACCAATGAGAAAATAATTCATCCCATTTCTAACTTGGTGTCCGTTCTCAACGTGCCAGTGTGGTGGCAAACTTAAGGTTATTACTTTACGCAGGAAGAACGATGGAACGTAGTTTACAGTCCGGTCCAAAAGCCCAGGTACACAACAGGAGGTAGAACTACGTGTGAAAACAACTGTTTTTGTTGGATTATTTCACTGTTGTACTGTGTTGGATCTTGTCTCAAGAGGACCACAATGGAAATAAGTCCCAGTCTTTATTGTGTGTTGCCCTCCATGATTTTATTCATGTGAATGAATGGCTTTTAGGTTTTATGTGTGCTTGTTTTTTTTAAATGGTTGAATTAATGAACTAGAAGTCTTCTTGGGTAATGATGCTACAAGCGAAGTTTCTCCCATTATTCTCTGCAGATCCTCTCAAGCTCTGTCAGGTTGGATGGGGAGCGTTGCTGCACAGCTATTTTCAGGTCTCTCCAGAGATGTCTGGGCTCTGGCTGGGCCGCTCAATGGACAATCAGAGACTTGTACCGAAGCCACTCTTGCGTTGTCTTGGCTGTGTGCTTAGGGTCGTTGTCTTGGCTGTGTGCTTAGGGTCATTGTCTTGTTGGAAGGTGAACCTCCACCCCCAGCCTGAGGTTCTGAGCGCTCTGGAGCAGGTTTTCATCAAGGATCTCTCTGTACTTTGCTCCGTTCATCTTTCCCTCGATCCTGACTAGTCTCCAGTGTGTTTGCTGAAAAACATCCCCGCGGCATGATGCTAACACTACCGTAGGATTGGTACCAGGTTTCACCAGACGTGAAGCTTTGCATTCAAGCCAAAGAGTTCAATCTTGGTTTCATCAGACCAGAGAATCATGTTTCTCATGGTCTGAGAATCCTTTAGGTGCCTTTTGGCAAACTCCAAGTGGGCTGTCATGTGCCCTTTTGCTGAGGAGTGGTTTCCGCCTGGCACCTCTATCATAAAGGCCTGCTTGGTGGAGTGCTGCAGAGATGGTTGTCCTTCTGGAAGGTTCTCTCATCTCCACAGAGGAACTCTAGAGCTCTATCAGAGTGACCATCAGGTTCTTGGTCACCTCCCTGACCAAGGCCCTTCTCCCCCGGATTGCTCAGTTTGGCCGGGCGGCCATCTCTAGGAAGAGTCTTGGTGGATCCAAACTCCTTCTTGTGCCCCGACACAATCCTGTCTCGTAGCTCTACGGTCAATTCCTTCAACCTCACATATATATATTTTTTGCTCTGACATGCACTGTCAGCTGTGGGACCTTACAGTGCCTTGCGAAAGTATTCGCCCCCCTTGAACTTTGCGACCTTTTGCCACATTTCAGGCTTCAAACATAAAGATATAAAACTGTTTTTTTTGTGAAGAATCAACAACAAGTGGGACACAATCATGAAGTGGAACGACATTTATTGGATATTTCAAACTTTTTTTAACAAATCAAAAACGGAAAAATTGGGCGTGCAAAATTATTCAGCCCCTTTACTTTCAGTGCAGCAAACTCTCTCCAGAAGTTCAGTGAGGATCTCTGAATGATCCAATGTTGACCTAAATGACTAATGATGATAAATACAATCCACCTGTGTGTAATCAAGTCTCCGTATAAATGCACCTGCACTGTGATAGTCTCAGAGGTCCGTTAAAAGCGCAGAGAGCATCATGAAGAACAAGGAACACACCAGGCAGGTCCGAGATACTGTTGTGAAGAAGTTTAAAGCCGGATTTGGATACAAAAAGATTTCCCAAGCTTTAAACATCCCAAGGAGCACTGTGCAAGCGATAATATTGAAATGGAAGGAGTATCAGACCACTGCAAATCTACCAAGACCTGGCCGTCCCTCTAAACTTTCAGCTCATACAAGGAGAAGACTGATCAGAGATGCAGCCAAGAGGCCCATGATCACTCTGGATGAACTGCAGAGATCTACAGCTGAGGTGGGAGACTCTGTCCATAGGACAACAATCAGTCGTATATTGCACAAATCTGGCCTTTATGGAAGAGTGGCAAGAAGAAAGCCATTTCTTAAAGATATCCATAAAAAGTGTTGTTTAAAGTTTGCCACAAGCCACCTGGGAGACACACCAAACATGTGGAAGAAGGTGCTCTGGTCAGATGAAACCAAAATTGAACTTTTTGGCAACAATGCAAAACGTTATGTTTGGCGTAAAAGCAACACAGCTCATCACCTGAACACACCATCCCCACTGTCAAACATGGTGGTGGCAGCATCATGGTTTGGGCCTGCTTTTCTTCAGCAGGGACAGGGAAGATGGTTAAAATTGATGGGAAGATGGATGGAGCCAAATACAGGACCATTCTGGAAGAAAACCTGATGGAGTCTGCAAAAGACCTGAGACTGGGACGGAGATTTGTCTTCCAACAAGACAATGATCCAAAACATAAAGCCAAATCTACAATGGAATGGTTCAAAAATAAACATATCCAGGTGTTAGAATGGCCAAGTCAAAGTCCAGACCTGAATCCAATCGAGAATCTGTGGAAAGAACTGAAAACTGCTGTTCACAAATGCTCTCCATCCAACCTCACTGAGCTCGAGCTGTTTTGCAAGGAGGAATGGGAAAAAATTTCAGTCTCTCGATGTGCAAAACTGATAGAGACATACCCCAAGAAAGGTGGCGCTACAAAGTATTAACTTAAGGGGGCTGAATAATTTTGCACGCCCAATTTTTCAGTTTTTGATTAGTTAAAAAAGTTTGAAATATCCAATAAATGTCGTTCCACTTCATGATTGTGTCCCACTTGTTGTTGATTCTTCACAAAAAAATACAGTTTTATATCTTTATGTTTGAAGCCTGAAATGTGGCAAAAGGTCGCAAAGTTCAAGGGGGCCGAATACTTTCGCAAGGCACTGTATATAGACAGGTGTGTGTCTTTCCAAATCATGTCCTATCATTTGAATTTACCACAGGTTGTACTCCAATCAAATTGTATAAAAATCTCAAGGATGATCAATGGAAACAGGATGCACCTGAGCTGAATTTCGAGTCTCATAGCAAAGGGTCTGAATACTTATGTAAATAAGGTGTTTCTGTTTTCTATTTTTAATACATTTGCCAAAATGTCTGCAGGGTAGTAATAACCCATGGGAATTAAACAGCCTGTCATGCCATCTGCAAATCCCATAGGCTAGGACACACAAAAGTGCCTAAAATGCTTCGTTATTCATGTTTGGATAAATTACACTAAACTATATTTTGCGTTTAGGCCTACGGGTGCTTGTTTCAACAATTTTCACATAAAATTATTTCAACAATGAATGAAAGTCACAACTGTTTAGTCCCCAGAAAACATTGCTTTGAGACACCATTCACGACAGTTTATTATTGGATCCCTACAATGGTAATGACATGCGTGTGTTCGCGGATTTTCTCATTTATTATCGCATATCATGATGCGTAAAATTGCAAAAGAGCGCTCGTTTTGCATGGACCATTGCCCCGGGTGAGTAAAGAGCTCACTTGAGGACCAATGGAAAGGTCTAAAATGTACACACTCCTCACACCCTGGGCACAGGGCTATGCAAAACGAACTTGCTCATTGACAAGTGAGCAAGTCCCCCTGCAAGCTCCTTCTCGTCTCTGATTGGCTGGCCTGCGGTATCGTCAAGTCATTAGTCGACTTTTCCCGGTTTCTCCAGCTCAAACAAGTCGACACGTTTGGAGTGAGGATCTCCGCTGCGCAGTCTCGCTGCAATATGACTGTGGATGATTGTGTGTTATACCAAGAACTCCGTCAAGCCTTGTGAAAACCGTGAACACACGTTCCTTCTACTCGTGATTTGCAAGTGAATATGCTGAATGTAAGGACAGAGGAAACCTGCGGCTGAATATCAGTAGAAGCTCACAGGTTTCGTTGGAGAAAGTGCTCGTTTTATTCTAGTGGGAAAGATATATTAAGGATTCTGCAGTTACTTATTCTGAGGTGAGATATTTTCCTTTTTATTGTCTACTCTGGTGTAAATATTGGGATTTTATCCATTTGCTTTAGAGTTTAGTTTGAGAATAATTTCGCCCCGTATTGAATGACTATCACAATATGCCTAGGTGTTCTGTGCGCTCTGAGAGGACGGTGATGTGTGCAGTTTACTGTGTCGGTTGCTGCTTCTGGGGGCGTCTGACTTGTGAGTTTTGTTGAGATTCAAGCGCTATGGGGGTTTATTTGGATTCATTCTCTGTGCTTTGATGAATATACGGAATAGATTTGTGGCCTAATAAATGAACATAAAAAAAAATTGTTGTCAAACCCAGTGGTTTTCAGTTTCTTTCCCTCTGCCCAGAGTACCCATGAAGTACCCCCTCTTGTGCATTTTTCTAGTATACCTAGGGTCTCTTGAGTCTTCTCAATTACCCCTGTGGGTAGACTAAGTACCCCCAGGGGTCCTAGTATCCCTTGTTGGGAGTCACTGGTCAACCCATGGGACCTAGGTAGGTTGTATGCTTTGACTAAAACACACAACAGTCACTTCTTCTGTCCAATGACTGGCTATGCGGAAACAGGTTGATGGTATTGTTGCTGTATTTAAGAGTGTTTTCCTCACTAAAGCGCAGAATGTACTTTATAACGGGACCTGTTTTCTAACATGATATCGTTTACATTACTACCTAGGTGGTTTGTTTTTATTTACCTCCTCATCAGGGTCCCTTCCATGGCCTTTTCTTAACTACAAGGTTTCGTTTAAAAAAATCTATCTCTATAGATAGCCCCTAGATAGGTTTCCCTTAGCCCCCATCCCAGACTTCAGCCGGTGAACCAACGATATCTAGTTCTTAATCTCCGATTCTATTTCTTAATGCTGTAGGTGAGTGGCATTCTTCATGCTTTAGATTATTTAACTAAGGGAGGAGGAGGGGGGTGGGGGCGCTGTTTATTTAGGCTCCTCCAAGAATCCCCTTCTCGTCCCTATTCTCTCCCCCTCATCTCGCTTCCCTCTCTCAATTTCAATGTTAATGTATGGGCTTTATTGGCATGGGAAACATATATGTTTATATTGCCAAAGCAAGTGAAATAGATTAATAAACATTAAACAGTAAACGTTACGCTTACAAAAGATCCCAGAATAATAAAAAGACATTTCAAAATGTCATTATGTCTAATATACAGTATTGTATATCTTCTCCTCTCTTTCATTTCCAATGACTTTACATCGGTATTTGTTCTTCACTTTGTTGGAGAATCCCTACTGTTGACCAATCATTTTGAAACGTCTTTTTATTATTCTGGGAACTTTTGTAAGCGTAACGTTTACTGTTTAATGTTTATTAATCTATTTCACTTGCTTTGGCAATATAAACATATATGTTTCCTATGCCAATAAAAGCCCATACATTAAAATTCACCGGTTGCCCTTTACACAAATCTTGCTGTTGTGATCTCGCTGTGATCTCGCTGTGATCTCGCGGGTATTCGGCTGATACGGGAGTTAATCAACATTGGATTTGTTTTCGTTTTTCTTTGTGTCTCTGTGTAATAATCTGAAGTGAATGTGTCTCTAAAGGCTTTTGCATATATTATGACGACATTTTGTGACGTTTTTCTTCATGTTGGACTTCGGGTGTTTTTCACTGTTCGGCGACGCAGCATGTTTCTTAATGGGGGGCAAACTACGTCCCTTTTTATCGGTGATTGGTCAACAGTAGGGATTCTACTAGAAAGTCTTTGTCGTTCAACGAGAGACTGGTTTTAATCCACATTTTTTAAAATTATTATTGAAAAACACTGCACCAAACATCTTAGTTAGAGTTAACTAAGATCTCTTTTGGCAAAAACGTCAAAAATGAATGACAGATTTCTTGAGTAATCTTAGATTAATTTAGACTATGTTGAGGAAGTGTTACTGGCTATGGCGTCTTATAATAGACAAAATATTATTTCCACTTTTTTTTCTCGTTTTTTTAAAAGGGGATGTGCGGTTTGGCTAGCTGAATTGGGATGCATTAATATGGTCATACATTGGGCAGGAGGTTAGGAAGTGTAGCTCAGTTTCCACCTCATTTTGCGGACAGTGAGCACATAGCCTGTCTTCTCTTGAGAGCCATGTCTGCCTTCAGCTGCCTCTCAATAGCAAGGCTATGCTCACTGAGTCTGTACATAGTCAACACTTTTATTAATTTTGGGTCAGTCACAGTGGTCAGATATTCTGCCACTGTGTACTCTCTGTTTAGGGCCAAACCTCTCTCTCCCTGCATGTCTCCACCCAGGCCTGAGGCGTGGGAATAGGATTTCCTGTGTACTGTTTTACAGCCCAGGATAACTGATGGTCTCACTGTCATTGACTGAAGTCTGCAAAAAAAAACACTACAGTGAATACTGTAGTATTGACAATTTACTATAGTATAAATACTTGAGTAAAAAAAATAGTAGTGTATACTGCAGTAATTACTGTAGCTTTTGTTCTATCATCTTTTACATAGAAGTGAGGTAGGTAGTGAGGTAGGTAGTGAGGTAGGTAGTGAGGTAGGTGGGTAGTGAGGTGGGTGGTGGGGTAGGTGGGTAGTGAGGTGGTGGGTGGTAGGGTGGTGGTAGGTAGGTAGGTAGTGAGGTAGGTAGGTAGGTAGGTAGTGAGGTAGGTAGGTAGTTAGTGAGGTAGGGAGGTAGGTAAGTAGGTTGTGAGGTAGATAGATAGGTAAATAGATAGTGAGGTAGATAGGTAGGTAGTGAGGTAGATAGATAGATAGTGAGGTAGGTAGGTAGATAGGTAGGTAGATAGATAGTCAGGTAGGTAGTGAGATAGGTAGATAGATAGTGAGGTAGGTAGAGAGATAGATAGTGAGGTAGATAGATAGATAGATAGATAGATAGATAGATAGATAGATAGATAGATAGAGAGATAGATAGTGAGGTAGATAGTGAGGTAGATAGTGAGGTAGATAGAGAGATATATAGTGAGATAGATAGATAGATAGAAAGATAGTGAGGTAGATAGAGAGATATATAGTGAGGTAGGACTGGGGGCTGAACAGATAGTTGAGAGGTTCTGCTCTTTTCTATGACATGTACAGAACATCATGTCTCTACTCGGCATGTAGGTTTCTCACTCGTGGGTGGCACAAATTGCGATATGGGAGATGAGAATGGGCAGGGTAGTATTCACTATAGTTAAAATGTTTTTCGCAGACTGTAGTGTTATCGGGGACATTTCTGTAGTAGTGAATACTAGTACTACTAAATACTAAATACTAGTGTATTTACTATAGTATACTACAACATTCTATATTTAGTATACTACAATTGACGACATAATTGTATAGTAAACTGTATACATTATTTATTTTTTGTCATGTGGGATTGTAGTACATCACTAATCACTACCTAAAACATGTCACTACCCTTTTACTTCCATATCATGGCCTATAACAAGGATTGGGGCGGCAGGGTAACCTAGTGGTTAGAGTGGAGGGGCGGCAGGTAGCCTAGTGGTTAGAGTGTAGAGGAGGCAGGGTAGCCTAGTGGTTAGAGTGTAGAGGAGGCAGGGTAGCCTAGTGGTTAGAGTGTAGGGGAGGCAGGTAGCCTAGTGGTTAGAGCATTGGACTAGTAACCAGAAGGTTGCGAGTTCAAACCCCGAGCTGCCAAGATACAAATCTGTTGTTCTGCCTCTGAACAGGCAGTTAACCCACTGTTCCTAGGCTGTCATTCTAAGTAAGAATTTGTTCTTAACTGACTTGCCTAGTTAAAAAAAAGGTTAAAAAAAATAAAATTGAATCGGTTGTTTCCGTGTGGCGTACCCTAGTTCTTTAAGACTTGCCTCTCGACTCATGTCGTCATCAGGTGGCGTGTGATAATGACTGGGCGGAGTGTAGTGCCAAGGAATGACTGGGAACAGATTGGTATTGGTGTAAGGATAGGAAACACATGCTTATTTTTACGTCATGGATATTACCGTACTGCTATTTATAAACCAGACAGTCGTTTGTATTTGTGCGTAGGAATTAGTTTGGATTTGCCTGGTTAAATAAAGATGTCAACATGTAGTAAATGTGTTAACTCATATATATATATATACCTTCTGTGTTTGTATTATTTATTACTTTAGTCAATGAATGATCGTTGTGTTTTTTAAATTTTTTTAAACACACAGCCAGTGAAGTTACTATCTTAACCAGCCGTCCGTATATATCTGGTGTCAATCTGTTCCTTTTGTTCATGCTTGCTTTGCTCTACCACACACACACACACATACCAAGTGGCAAGGCTTAAACAATCCAAACAGCAGTGTGCTAAAGTTAGCCTTTGTTTCAGCTGAGGCGTTGACACGTTGGCTCGTATAGTCTCATGATCTCCATCTTACCGCCAGAGAGACACATGGTGCAACAGATGCTACTCTCTCCATTCTGATGTAAATCACTATGGTGTGTTCTCACTCAAGGAGATGGGATGTGTGTGTGTGTACGGATGAGGGAGTTGTGTGTGTGTACGGATGAGGGAGTTGTGCGTGTGTGTGTGTGTGTGTGTGTGTGTGTACAGATGATGGAGTTGTGTGTGTGTACGGATGAGGGAGTTGTGTGTGTGTGTGTGTGTGTGTGCGTGTGTGTGTGTGTGTGTGTGTACAGATGAGGGAGTTGTGTGTGTACGGATGAGGGAGTTGTGTGTGTGTGTGTGCGTGTGTGTGTGTACGGATGAGGGAGTTGTGTGTGTGTGTGTGTGCGTGTGTGTGTGTACGGATGAGGGAGTTGTGTGTGTGTATGGATGAGGGGAGTTGTGTGTGTGTGTGTGTGTGTGTGTGTGTGTATGGATGAGGGAGTTGTGTGTGTGTGTGTGTGTGTATGGATGAGGGAGTTGTGTGTGTGTGTGTGTGTGTATGGATGAGGGAGTTGTGTGTGTGTGTATGGATGAGGAAGTTGTGTGTGTGTGTGTGTACGGATGAGGGAGTTGTGTGTGTGTGTGTGTGTGTGTGTGTGCAGGGGGTGGAGAATGATAAATCCCATCTATGGCTTGTGTCTAGGACCCACCCATCACACACCCCTCTCCTTCCCTGGCACTCGTGCAGTGGAACGACATAAATACACTTCCTGAATAGAGGCAACGGCGTCTTTTTGTAGGCACTAACTCTGACATGGTTTGTTGGCCAAAGCCTATGGGGGAAATTTATGGAGGTTTTTGGACAAAGTCCGAAAACAAGGTCTGTGGTAAACGAGGAGATACGTTTTGTTCTACCACATCATCTTCACCAGTCACTTTTTGTGAATTTGAAGAATTTATTTAATAATATATATATATATATATATATATATATATATTTTTTTTTTTAAAGTACATAAAGGCTTTATAATTCATAAAGATCATGTTAACTTACTGATATTATCTCATGGAACAAAACGTAAAGGTGATGAATGGCCTAGTGGTTAGAGTGTAGAGGAGGCAGGTAGCCTAGTGGTTAGAGTGTAGAGGAGGCAGGTAGCCTAGTGGTTAGAGTGTAGAGGAGGCAGGGTAGCCTAGTGGTTAGAGTGTAGAGGAGGCAGGGTAGCCTAGTGGTTAGAGTGTAGAGGAGGTAGGGTAGCCTAGTGGTTAGAGTGTAGAGGAGGCAGGTAGCCTAGTGGTTAGGGGTAGCCTAGTGGTTAGAGTGTAGAGGAGGCAGGGTAGCCTAGTGGTTAGAGTGTAGAGGAGGCAGGGTAGCCTAGTGGTTAGAGTGTAGAGGAGGCAGGTAGCCTAGTGGTTAGAGTGTAGAGGAGGCAGGGTAGCCTAGTGGTTAGAGTGTAGAGGAGGCAGGGTAGCCTAGTGGTTAGAGTGTAGAGGAGGCAGGTAGCCTAGTGGTTAGAGTGTAGAGGAGGCAGGGTAGCCTAGTGGTTAGAGTGTAGAGGAGGCAGGTAGCCTAGTGGTTAGAGTGTAGAGGAGGCAGGGTAGCCTAGTGGTTAGAGTGTAGAGGAGGCAGGGTAGCCTAGTGGTTAGAGTGTAGAGGAGGCAGGTAGCCTAGTGGTTAGAGTGTAGAGGTGGCAGGGTAGCCTAGTGGTTAGAGTGTAGAGGTGGCAGGGTAGCCTAGTGGTTAGAGTGTAGAGGTGGCAGGTAGCCTAGTGGTTAGAGTGTAGAGGAGGCAGGGTAGCCTAGTGGTTAGAGTGTAGAGGAGGCAGGGTAGCCTAGTGGTTAGAGTGTAGAGGAGGCAGGGTAGCCTAGTGGTTAGAGTGTAGAGGAGGCAGGGTAGCCTAGTGGTTAGAGTGTAGAGGAGGCAGGGTAGCCTAGTGCTTAGAGTGTAGTGGTTAGAGTGTAGAGGTGGCAGGGTAGCCTAGTGGTTAGAGTGTAGGGAAGGCAGGTAGCCTAGTGGTTAGAGTGTAGAGGCGGCAGGTAGCCTAGTGGTTAGAGTGTAGAGGTGGCAGGTAGCCTTAGAGTGTAGAGGTGGCAGTGGGTTAGAGTGTAGGGAGGCAGGTAGCCTAGTGGTTAGAGTGTAGAGGCGGCAGAGTAGCCTAGTGCTTAGAGTGTAAGGGAGGCAGGTAGCCTAGTGGTTAGAGTGTAGAGGCGGCAGGTAGCCTAGTGGTTAGAAGGCAGACAGCCTAGTGGTTAGAGGCAGACAGCCTAGTGGTTAGAGGAAGGTAGCCTAGTGGTTAGAGGCAGGTAGCCTAGTGGTTAGAGGCAGGTAGCCTAGTGGTTAGAGGCCCTAG